>NC_142207.1:17175000-17372500 GCF_049639895.1 Pseudopodoces humilis
ACAGAAGAGTTTACCTTGCTTTTTGAGGCAGGGAAATCATTATGATATTCCTGCAGAGTACTTAGGATGGAAAATTCCAGTTCAGTCTACAAAAAAGCTTCCAGAGTTATGAGCAACTAGAACATTAAAGACAAGATCTTAAAATAGGAACTGTTAAGCAATCTTACTAATAGCTGGTATTACCAGCCCCACCTATATAAAATATAAGTATTTCTGTTCTAATAGCCTAAATGCACTAAATACCATTGATATAATCTTAGTAATTGCTACCGGAAAGATGTGGCTGCTGTTTTCTTGACTTTATTGATCTGCCAAAATTATAAAGTGGCAGTACTTTATGTAAGCTTTATTTAAAAGCATAAAAGGAGAGTGATGACAGAATAGTTTTATATACTAATGTGGTAAATATAGCTAGAACTCTGTTCAGCATGCCAAGGACAGAACAAGCCCCTGAAAATGCTATTTATTTGCTAGAATTAAAGAAAAGTTTGAGGGTTTGGATGACAATTTGTTCTGATTTTAGATGGTGCCCCTTAAAGAAGAAATCTATATTTTAGGCCCAGAAACATGAATAAACTAGCTTACTGACTGATCAACAGAGAGTTTTGAACATATTCAGATTAGCCTATGGTGCAGGAAAAGCAGGCCAAGAAATAAGACTTCCTTTTTTTTTTTTTTTTTTTTTTTAAGGGGTACAAGCAAGCACTTGAACATTTTCTAATTTTAATAACTTTCTATCCTTAGTCATTTTCTTTTTTCTAACATTTGGTTAGCAACAAGACTCAGACCACAGAGTTAAAACACTCGGACATAAGGCTAGAAGAGAAACATATTTGCAAGTACTAGATCAACCAACTCTGTTCATCTTCTTGTATTGATGAATTTATTGATAATAAAATTAATAACCTTGAGAAGGGTGTATATCCATACTGCTTCTCCAAGTTCGTCTTTATATCAAAATTCCCCTCCCCCATTTTGCACAGATGATTTTAGCTGCTGCCATTATACAAATGCTGAGAAAAAATTGTGTCACTGTTCAGCTGGAGTTCAATTCTTTGTGCTGTTTATTTGTTGCTTTTGTTTTGAAGAGGGTGATGTTCACAGCATAGCTCTTGTTTTATAGTATTTGTATTTTTGCTTTCCTTTTGAAAAGAAGTATTTTGAATGATGTGTATCTAAGCTTTGCTATATAAATAAGAGTTTAGACTGTATAAAAAGAGAATTTGAGTGATGAGGAATCTTGACCTAGGGCAAAAAATGCATGGAGCTATTGGGAAGACCACTAAAAATGTCAGTATGTTAAGCAATACCTTACACCATCAGTACTTAGGTGTATGCTTATGCTTGTTTTCATTCTTCTGCAGTGAAAAATGTGGTTCAGGGACTCATAAGTTTTTGGAGAACCCAAGAAAAATAAGTGTGTTGAAGAGTGCAGGGCACATCTAATTTTATTGGGTGTGGAGGAGAGTGAAACTGCATTTACACTTGCATCAGTCATTGATGGTGGTGGATGAGCTACCAGGCACAGATCTGAACTATGTCCTTTTCCATTTGCAGGAGAAACATGCCAAGTTCTTCAGCTATTGCCCATAAGAGTTTGACTCCTAGCCCATGCATAACAAGCCTATAATGAGAGCGTTAATGACAGTGATTCAAAGCACTGCTGGATTTTCCCTCATTCCACTTATCTGTGAAGCTCCTGTTGACACAAATAAACCATCCTTAAGGTTCCTGATAGCACAAAATTATGAAGAATTTGAGTTTCAGAACAAAATCTATATAATTCCTTGCAATTTAGTTATGGGATTTTTGTGTGAAATCAGCTTCTGTTAGTGTCCTAATCAGTTGACTCATGGATTATCTGCTCAAAATGGTACATGCGGATTCAACAAAAAAAAGGCTTTTCAGGCAATTAAAGTTATGGGATAAGAGGAAAGATCCTTTTGTGGATTTATTCCCAGTTAAAAGCTAGAAAATAGAGGGTGGGAATAAATGGTTACATTTTTTTTTCTGAAAGAGAGATTAGATATGTGATCCTGTTGAAAATTGGGTTGTGTGTTCAGTGTTTTCATACAGTCCATCTATAATATGGAAAGAATAAGCAGAAGTCCAATAGGAGAGTCTAACTCTAAAGTATTGCAGAAAATTCTCATAACTGATGATAAGCTGAGGGGAGATATTAATTTCAGTAATTGCAAAGTAAGACACATGGAAAATAACATTTACGAATGTGTATAAATGATGGACATTGACACTGAGGAAATACTTTAGTGCTAATGTGGCTATTTCTCAATAAAAATTAGGTCATTGTTCACAGCAGAAAAAAAAACCCCAAAAGCCAAATTGAATGCTAAGAATTATTAGAAAAGGGATTGATAACAAAATAAAGAAGGACCATTATGCACAGAATAAATCTATGGTGCTCCCACATCTTGATAACTACAACCAATTCTGATCTCCTTATCTGAAAAGGCTAAATAGAGCTGAATTGAAAAAAAAACAATATTGATAAAAGATGTGGAATGAAGCCTGTGTAATGAAAGTCTAACTAAGCATTTCACCTTTGGAAAGAGATGATTGAAGAGTGGTGTATAAAATTGTGAATGTCCTAGAGAAGATGGGGCATTGGGGATGAGGAAGGAAATGTTATTTTCTGACAGAAACAGAATAAAAGCAACAACTTTAAAACTAATTTAAGTGCATGTCGCATAACATTGAATCAAATTGGAATATCCTTTTACAGGAATCTGTAATAGCCAAGAGCGTTAGTGAGTTGAAAAAGAATTTGGACAAATTCATACAGGATACATCTGTTAGTGGCTGCTAAAATTATGGTTTAGATGTGATCCTTACATTCAATGTACTGAAGCACTAATTGATTATTTTTACACTCCTTAAGCATCTACTCCTAGCCAGTAGGAGCAATTAAATTCTGAGCTAGATGGACTTTGTCTGACACAGCTTGATCATGGTCATGAAGCTCATGGTCTTCCTCTGGGGATGGTAAATCTTGAGGGACAGAGCTCTTTGATGAAGACAGTTTGTAAAGACTTTGTGCATCACTTTAATTTCACTGTCCTTTGATAATTGGAGAGATAAAACATTATGCAAATCATTAGCTAATAAATAATTACTGACTATAATGAGAGAGTGAGAAATGGACCTATTTTGATGTTTCTGCTGCAGTTGATCTGTTTAATCAGTTTTTTATTCTAACAAGTTCAGATACACACTGTCCTGCACTTTGAAAATTTGTTCTTATAAAGTACTGTGTCTTCATGGGAAGCATTCACTCTTTTAGGTGCAATTTCTGTCTTTATTTGCTAGTCAAGAGTCCTCAGGAAGCTGTTTTGCAGTAGCACTCTACCAGCTCTCTGTAGTCTCATTTCTATCTGCAGTGAGAAGAAACAGATATTTACTTTCCTTGTGTTCATGTGCAGTAATGATAAACTGAGTACCTTCCCCTAAAACCACCCACTGTGTGATAGGTATTTGAAACTGCACATAGACATTGACCAGATGCTGGAAAGACTTCAGCAGCTGTAAATTTTGAAAGGAGCAGAAAAATTTGCACTAAGGAGCCCCTTGTGCTTTTCAAGAAAAAATATTTTCAGGCTTTATATTTCTATAATTTGGGATGTCTGAAGCATCTTTCAGCACGTATGGAGATGGTATTACTGTAAATGTTACTGGTATGTTGGGCTTTTTGTCCTTCTTAGCAGCATTCTCCAGTTGGAATTACTTTATTTAATGTATGATCTTTTTTTTGCTTGTACTTTTTATTCAGGTGGACAAAGTAATCTGTACCAAATTAGACACTGAATTTGAACCTAGTAACTTAAATACTTTTGAAAGACACAAGCGTGAACATTCCTATAACAAAGTGTTAGTCAGGACACATTGTGAAAAAACTTTTTTAGGCTTTTAGGAAGAGATATAAGGAAGGATTTAAACACCTAAGTTACATGGTGCAGCAAACTTTGCACAGGATGTGGGGAGAAGCTAAATAGGACAATACAGTCTAGCCCAGGCAGAGCTCCCCTCCTAAGATTGGTTTAGGGGAGATCACTGCCCTGTGTCCGAGGCATTGCCATATTGCTGCTGCCAGGTTACATTATCTCAAGCACAGACTGCAACAGCTGCCTTGCATCTAGCGCAGCAGTTAGCAAGGACGGGGGATGTCAGATAACCTTCTGTCTGTGTGAGGTTATAGCGCACACCTAGAAATGAAGCCTGAAAATCCTCAGCATGGGAGACAGGGATTTGGGCATTCTGGGAATCCTGCACTGCTTTCCAGTGGAGGGTTACTTTGCTCAGGGTCAGTGTGAAGGGTCCAAAAATTATGAAATTTCTGTTCATTTCTGGAAAGAGCCCCTTGCAACTTCTCACACGGGATACCCCAGGGTGGAGGTAGGGCAGCAGCAGTTTCTGTCAGTTGTTAAAGACCCCAAATTGGAATGAAAAACCCTAATCCATGCAGGACTATGTGGCCAAACTGAGCACGGCATTAAGTCTCGTGAGCAGTGCTTATGGTGCCAAAAGCTAAGTCAAGCTTGTTTGGATGCTTAACCAAGCCTAAAAGGCTTAACTGGAAAGCATAAAGGCAGCAAATCTGATGTATCTGAATGTCACATACAGCAGCCATAGGAACCTGCTTTGGGTTTGCAGATAAATATGCTCTATGCAGCAGTTCATAAGGTATGGACTGAAGTTTTCATGGATTCAGGAAATTCATTGCTGGATCTTTCTAAAACACTTTTCAGATGAAGAAGTACCAATAACCTCAAGTATAACATTAAAAGAACTTTATTTCTAGGCATTTAGAAAATGAATTCTTTATCTATAAAGCTTAAAATGTAGTTAATTTAGTAGAAGAGAACCCCTTGGGATATCCATATTAAATGCATTAACCGCCTTAATGAAGATCTCTGTCTAATCTATTAAATGTAGCAACACTTCCATCTGGGAAGCACAGGACTCTGGCTCATATTGAAAAAAATACTCCTCATATTTACACCACCCTTTTAACTGCAATATCTTAATGCACTTTTACAAGCTGCTCACATGCGCTAGGAGGCTACAGAAAACTCCAGAGAATAATGCAACAGCTGGTTTGTATAATCCCTGTGGACTGGAGATTACTTCAATTTAGTTCAGGTTTCTACAGCTGTCTATGGCTTGACTGTTGAGACCACGGTGCCTCACACTTAGCATAAGCCACTGCTATTGCATCTGCTGACCTTGCAAGTCAAGAGCTCAGGACAAGATTCAGAGACATTTAGGTCTGTGCAACTTGAGGATTGGTCAAGGTTTAAACTCCTATATTATGGGGAGCTCTGTAACTGAACGTCAAGCATAGCCTTCCACTGACACTGGAGGTTGCATGTATCTGCATACTGACTCAGAGTGAGAGCACCTAGGCCCTTTTGCAGATCTGGATGAAACAGATACTTCTAAGTTCCAGAAGCGTCAATCAAATTCCCTGTTTATACCTGTGCCTATTGGTGGCCTTAGCAATAAGCATGGGAGAGTGGAACAGAACTTGCTTCTACCTTTGTCATAGCCCAGTGGTCAGAGAATGTGCTGAGAAAACAGAAAGCCTGCTTTAATTTGCCTTGAACTCTGGGCAATAAAAATGGAGGAATTTGCATGTGGAAAAACAGTCAAAGTGCAGCAAGGAAGAGAGAGAGAGTAAGATAAAGTGAACAAACACATGGCCTTCTACCCTATTGCTTAAAGTATTTCACAGGCAGAAAACATCCTCTTCCAAAGTCATCTTCTGGTTTTTAACTGATGGTTGACTGCAAAATACATGCAAAATTTAATATTTCCCAAGGATTGTGATTGTTCCTTGAATCAGATATAAGCACTTCCTGATGCAGGGTGCAGCCAGCCTCAGTGGCAGAAGGAGAAAAGGAAACTGCTGCTTTGGAACCAAAATCTCCAGGATTCATTGCAATGGAAACTGAACCTAAAGAAAATCCATGTAATTTATGTATTTCAGGCTGAAAGTTAGTTAATGGAAGACCTCTGAAGAAAGAGGAAAAGTAAATTGTGCTCTGTAAATCACAAGAGGTCTGTAGACTTCTGCAAAAGTTGGTAGCCAAATTTTTGTTGTCTTTAACAATGCTGGGTACACATTTTAAAGTGTTAAAGAATTTGGAATAAACTGCAAAAAATGAGCATGTGTTAGCTGGATTTACAGCCTATGCTGTACGTGTCTTCAGATGTGTTTAGAAGGGGTTGGGAGCAGGCAAAGAAATACAGCCCTACTCCAACTTCATGCAGGCTGGAAAGGTATCCATCGCTCCTGTGTAACCATTGACTTGCACCAAGCAGTCTGCTAGAATCTCTCCAGATCAGTGGGGTGGTTTCCAAGCTGAGCTGTGGCAGCTCTGTTTTGAGGGGGGTCACATTACCATGGGGATGTCTCTTGTGACGTATCTCATGTAGTTGCATGGTTTTGTTTGTTTTGTCCTTTAAAGATGCGTGCCAGTAATTTTGAATGTGAAAATTATGTATTTGTGTCCCTGTTTACATGGAAATGCACTCAGCTCTAAGGAATCCCTGTGTCCGACTGCCAAGGCTTTTCATTTGATACTGGGTTGGCACATTTGTATGTCTTTTTTTATCAGTGCAACAAATTCTGAGTTCTGAAGGACACTTTTCTAATGATCCTTGGGCTCTCCTATACCAACACACAGTCACTATCACTGTGATCTGAATAATATCAGAAAATAGCTTCAAGTGTCTAAGCTTGACTCACAGTTGGTGAAAGGAAACATAGTTACAGCTCTTGCTCTATCTACATAGTCTGCGTCTCCAAACAATTAACTTCTTTAGAATATTTGACTGTCAATTCCTTGATGCTGCAGCATTTTTTGGTTTATCTGTTGGTTGATTTGAGGACTACTGTTCCCACTTACAGATCTATTATTTATATATATTTTGATAAATTAAAATAAAATTAATTGCACTCACTATAAGACCAAGTGGGAGACATTTGCATTCATTCTTAGGTGATAGAATCTTGCATTCCAGAAAAAAATCAGCTTCCTGTGAAATCAAAAACATCATCAGTAAGGGCACAATAAGCATGTAAAAGTGAAATAACCAGCTGGTAATTTGCTTCAGTGAACCTGTAAAATAGGGTGGAAAAAGATCTAACTTTAGAGATGAGAATAGGGAAGTCTTGAATTAGTTTTCTCTCCTCAAGGCAATGTACAGACCTTGAACTTCTGCCTGCAGTAAGGTAAGACTTCCATCAATATGCAGAGCATCAATGCTGCCTTTCATGATGAAATTCTCCTTCAGTATCTTTCTACTCCTATCAGGTTTGTGTAAAGAATAAATAATTTTCAGTGAAAAGTGTGAGTGATTCTGGCCTAAAGTATGACACTGCTGACTTCTGTTTTGCACACAGCAAATAGCATCAATTATGTGCAATATATACTGGTGATTATTATAAATTACTACAGCTGAGACCTGCAGATCCCATTGCAAATGAAGTTTTGGAAAGAGTGGGCTATCATGCAATGTGTTTTAAATTTATAGCATGTCTGCTCTGTTCAATAAGGTACAGATTATGAATTATAAATTAATAATGGGATTATAACATTCAGTTAAAGGGTTCCTTTTCTAATTATCTGCAACTTGTCATCCAAAAAAGTCTATGATAGCTTAGCTCATCTGAGTGTGACAGCAATGTTTCTACTGCTCAGCACAGAAAAAAAAGCTGACCCTCCCCCTTCATTTTAATGTGTTATGACTGAAGTGTTCCTGTCTCTTTTCCACTGACTGAAGGACAAAAAAATTCTTGAGATTTATAGACCTGGTTTTACCTCTGGTATGAAAATAGCTCTTGAAGATACTGTACCTGAAAATAGGCTGAAATAGACTGTCCCTATTGTTTAGTTCTACTCCTCAACCAAGGCGAAGGGAAATGAGATCTGCATTATGTTCCCATTTCTTCTGCTGACTCTATTTCTGTCTGACTCTTATTCTGTCTCTGTGCATCTACAAAATGGCACACTACAAGCTGAAAGAAACAGAGCAATTTTAATTATGGTTTTGAGAAACACTGATATTCAGTACTTCTGTTTTGTTCATCATGTCAGCTGACCATCTCTGGGGATAAAAGAGAAAAAAAAGGGGAGAGATAGAGATGGAAAAGGGATGGTGGTCATCTTCTCTCCAGGGACATATTTTGGAGGTCTCAAAGAATGCCAAGGGGTGAAGATAAATAGCTGATAAAAATTATTTGTTAAAATAAACTTGCAGATACAGCAGAAATACCAAAGAGAGGATGAGAAGGGAAAGTTGAGTGTCAGGAATAATTTTTGTCACCGCATGTCATGGTCTTAGATGTTAGACATGGGCCAGTTGCTGACCTCCTGGTTGGTAGTGGGAGATCCCAACTATTTTCCCAAGCTTTTTCTGAAGAAAAAGACTGAGTGATAGTTACTGGGTTCAAAAGGTGCGATTCTTTTTTGAGAAGGGTTAGGGCCAGGGTTCTGGGAAGGCTTTTTATTTTGACCATTGATTTAGCTGGAATTTTTTGTGTAATTTTAAATGATCTGTATATTTTCCCTAGACCTTTGGAGAGGCACATTTTAAAATCTAAAGAAACAAATAGAACAAATAATAGAATATATGTTAAATTCTTCAACAGGAGGCTTTTTTAGAGAAACCACTTAACCTGTTTTGGTCTGGAAACAGTGATTAAGGTTTAACTCTTTTGTAATATTACTTTTGTGTTTGACTGGGTGATTTTAAGATACTAATTCTCTTGGTGTCTGTTATGGCTGCCTTGTGCCTATGCAGCTTGTGACTGAAATTTTGAATTGAGAGTTGAAGATCTTATAGACATTGCTATTGTTATGCCACTCTTGGCTATTTGCCAAGAGCTATTTGTACACTTTGAAACATGCCATTTTGTTCCCATTGATCCACTCCTTTGTGTTTCACTGTGTCCCCTGTGTCACCTCTGTGATGTGGGTGCATCCATCAGTTTCATGTCATGTGGAGCTCATGACGTTGCTTCCTCATAGATAAGATTTTCCATGCTAGACTCCTGAATTTGACATCTAGGTATTCAGATACCAAAGCTGTGTTCACAGCGTCAGGATTCAAATAGAACAAAGTAAACCTTCTTTTGATGACAACTACAAATAATGAATTTGTATGAATTTGTATCTTTGGTGTATTTCCCCCACAACTTTTCAAAGTCTTTCAGGTGCTGTTAGTGGTACTTTTTTCCCAGTTAAACACACATTTTTATCTGATATGAGTCCTACCCAATTAACTTGTGACTGTGTTTTTGCTTCAGAATTGCTGCTGCAAATGCAGGCAGACCTCATGCTGAGAGTCACAAAACAAGATTTTAACCAGAACTCTGAGTAAGAGCATGATTAGTTGTGTGTATAAGGTATCCTTGCTTCAGATTTCATGACATTGTGAGCCTGTCCGTGGGAAAGTCTTTTAAGGGTTGCATCTGAGGACTTTGGGATAGATCTGAATTATTTGTGGTTGAGATGGGACAGTAAAGTGCTCCTCATTGCTGTCCAGGCTGCATGCAGCTATCTTTAAACCTGTTACTGGTGAAGGAGAGATGCAAACCCTGCATAATCTTTTCCTGAATAAGCTGGCTCAGGAAGCTTTTTGTGGGCTCTTGTGGGTTTTGCTTTTGTGTGTGTGTGTGTTTGGTGTCTTTTTTCAAAGACTAATGCATCTTTGTCTAAATCTGTCACATTAAGAGATTTCAAGGACAAATAACTCTATGTGCTTTCCTTCTATTTCTCTCTTCACTTTGACAAGGCAGAGTAATGTTTGTCACCTCAGTACTCTATTTTTCTCTTCTCTAAAAAATATCCTGTTTTCTAGGCGATCAACACGGAAGAGCATGGCAACATTTGAGAGGTAAAAGGTAGGAAGCAGTATATCATCAGTCAACTAAGTAAAATCCACAAAAAAAAACCCCAAATGTGCCTATTATAAAAGTTTGCTAAAAAAAGGTCAAATTTTTAAAAGATGGGGCTGGGGGTTTTTTGCTTGTTTTTATTTTGAGATTTTTCTTGCTGTTGTTTGGTTGGTTGGGGTTTTTTTTGTTTGATTTTGGTTTTTTTACACCTGTAACTTACTGGCACAGCTGATGTCATTTAGGCTCTGATTCAGCAAAGCACTTAACCATGCTACTTAGTCCTGTTGACTTTAATGGGGAGTAATTACATGTTCCAACAAAGGACATACAGAAGTGCTTGGCTGAATCAAGGTTTTAGACGACATAATGAGAACCTGATTGTGAGGGAGGGGGAAACTGAATAAATGCTGTGCTCAAAATCAAACCCATACTCTCAGAAAATATACAGTAGGAATCATTTGTGGCAGCACTTTCCCGGCACAAATTGAACTCATTGCTATACAAAAATTTAAAAAAAATATTCTAATCACTGTATCCATGCTATTGCCCATGAAGTCCATGTTTGGATTGTCAGACTTCAGCTGTGCATAATGATTTAACTCCAGATGATACTGGTTCTTTCTTCCTTTAGCATGTTTCTTCTTTTTCAGTGTTCCATCTCTTTGCTTTATTTTTCGTTTTCAAATGAGGACAGTATTCCTATCTTGTACTTGAATGTACTGCCATTTTGATTATGTTTGTCTGTGCTACTGTTGATGTGAGCTGTATTAAAATAGCAATTTGAAGTAACACTGGCACCAGACAGTCACTGCTCATTAATATCATCTCCAGAGTAATCTTACAAAAGATCTACTACCTGCTTTATAGTCCTGGAATAGTAGTGTGGTACAGACTGTCCACAGAGTGCCACTGTGGCTTCCAGTCACTCCTGTTACATTACACCAAGTCTGATTTCATCTCCTTGAGAAGGCTTTATTACTGAGCATGGAGCAAATCCTGCTCACTTTGTATCCCTGCTGACATTAATGGTCCTGCTCACATAACAGATTTGGCTCAAGGGATGTAAGGGTAACAGTATTGTTTTTCTCCAAATTCTTATGGAAAGATGCTGCCTGAGGTATTGTGGTGGAATTTGCACAGGTGATTTTTTGGTGGGGCAAGTGCCTGTTTTTTGTTTGTTTTGTTGGGTTTTTTTTGCTTGGGTATTTTTGTTTTGTTTTATATTGTTTTTTGGGGGGGTGGGGAGGTTTTCGCTTTGTTTTTTTTTTAGATGCAACTAAATCTGTTGCTAATAAATCAACAAGGGAAAAATATTTCTTTGATGTTTGCGTCTGTCTGTGTAGATGGTGCAGCATACTGTGAGCTAATAACCAAGCTGATTCTTCTACTGTGAATTTAAACAAGCTATTTGGGCCAATGGGATTACTAGAGTCTTGAAATGTCACCAAAGTTCAGTGGAAGAATTTAGTCTGATCCCCATCTACCCGTTTACTAGGGTAGACCTGAGTAGCCAGATAAGTAGGGCTACTGCGTGTTTTTATGTAGCTTCAGAATTATAAAATATTGTTGGAGGAGTCATTCCTAATCAGTGGTGCTGTCTGTTAGACCACCCTGTTGAGATAGACACAGTCTTCCTACAAGCCTGAAGAGAAAACCAGGTAACATCCTGTTCCTATTGTCCCAGCCCTTTAGTTCAGAAATAATTTGTGTCACCGAGAGAGGACAGACGCGCCCATCAAGGCTGGCCTGGCCCCTCTGTCCCTGGTGGGGAGCTGTGTGTGGGCTGCTCTCACTGGCCCTGCTGCTGGTGGGAGGTGATGGGGCAGTGGGAGGTGTTGGAAGCTGTCACACGTCCCTGCCAGGTGTGTGAGCTCCGAGGGAGTGTGGCTCAGTAAAGAGCTCTGGGAGCGGTACTTCCAGCACTGCTGGCTCCTCCCAAGGTGAAGGCCAGAGTCTGGACTGTTCTTTGCTTCTCCTGTCACTCTACAGCTCTTCTAACACTCTGCATGTGCTTTCTAGTCCCCTACAATATCTTCTGAAGTTTTGTGGGTTTTTTTTCCAATAGAGGGAGGGGAAGAGCTATGGGGGTGTGATAGTCACCAGCAATCCTTTTCTGTTAGTGCATCTTCATCTCACTGTGACTAGGATGGGCAGAGTGCTGCAGTCATTTTTCTCAGTGGAAAAGTCCTGTCTTGGTCTTGCAGAGTGTACCATGCCCACCTATGGAGCTCAGGGTGCACTCTAGTGGATCTTGATTTTCCTTGAGGAAAATGATAAGGGAGTAAAGCTGAAAATGTGTGATTCACTGATTTAATTGGTGAAAAAGGAAAAATCCCCAACTGTCTGCTTTTGTTTTTAGAAGGGTGTTTGCTTGTTTTTTAAAGATAAAACACCTTGGGAGAAAGAAATAACTAACTTCAAAGGTTTTAGGAAATCAGCGGTTTGGCTGCCTTCCTTATAAGACTCCAGGACTGAGCTATGACCTGCTTTGCTTAGCGGGGCTAGAATTGGTGGGAAGCTGTGGGCAACTTCATGAAACTGGGGGTATTTTTCAGCAGAGATTTAAGACAGATAAATAAATCTCAGTGACATTGAAAGAATGACTCTATCAGTCTATTCAGACAATCATGCAGGGCCATCTGTGCTGGGCTTTACATCCTTAGGCAATGCAAGCATCATGGGGGAGCACAGGGATTGGGAACAGGGTGTCTGTGCCCTTGTGCAGTTATGGTCTCTTTCTTTTCATGGTCTCTTCACCCTAAAGTTACTGGGTTCCTGTATCACTTCCACCAAGACAGTGAACAAACAACTCTGCAAGTTATTTTACTTCATTCCACCAGAAAACATTTTGTTTAATGAAGGGTGCTGTGCTCAGCTTCTGTGTGATGCTCAGGATAGTGCAGACACTGCTGGTTTGCTAAATGAGCACTGGCTTGTGTTTCTTCTTTTCTTCCCTGGTACTTACGGCTCTGCACAAGTAAACTGAGGGCTTGCTATAGATATAAGCTTCTTGAAACAAGGATGGTGGCTCTTGATCATATTTTCAAAGCTGATAGACACATTATATCTTAGATATTAAGTGACATGTGAAAACAAAGGAGTGACATGCTAGCAAGTGTGTGTGAAGCATCATTCTTCTGATTTTCTCGGTCCAGTTTACAATGTTACTGTTTGGGGGTTTTTTATAATTGGTGCAAAGACTGGATCTTAATCTGGATGGGTGTTTGCTGTGGTGTGTGTGAGTTTTGGGTTTTCCCTTTCTGTCAGATACTGTTGCCTTGCTGCTGCAATAGATCAGAATGAGAGAACAGGCAGCTGGTGCCCTTCCCTGACTGCTCTGGCTGACATTCCTGAAAGTTGAATTTGGGACAGTGTTATTTACTCTATCTTTTGCTGCACTGAGAGAATAAATTCCAGAGTCTCTACCATGTGTGCTGTCTTCACACACTGGAAAAATAGGCTGTGTCCTTCCGAGACAGATTCTTTACCATTGATGGGAAATTAATGATAGAAAGTAAACTATTGCTTGTTAGGTTTAACTAAAGTGATCAAAGTCTGTATGTTGTTTGGTCCCATATTTCTAGTCTGCTGTGAGCCTCCGGATAAGCAAGTAATTTCTTTTTTACTTCAAGAGATCATTTTACAAGGGGGAAATGGTATCGTGTTCCACTGCAGAGTACTCTGCTACCTATTGATAAAAAGTATTACTTCAGATTCCATTTTCTTTGCTTATAGTTCTGTATTTGTAGAACCAATTAAGCTCTGTGATTTGAGGAGAAAATGAAAAACAAGCTCTATCCTTGTACACCATTATTTCCTCAGCAATTTAGAGTCAAAATCTTTTAATGCCAAATGGTAAAATCTGGCCCTTGCTGTGTTTTAGCCCTGACATGCAAACTTCCCACTTAGTTAAATGAAGTTTTGTGTAACTGCTGTGCATGAAAAGGTCTGATGTTTTTTAAAATGCTCATATGAGAGCTGGGGCTGCTGCAGGGCCCATCAGCGGGAGCAGAATCACATCTACTAACAAGGCAAAAATAAACCTCAGTTTAATGAGTTGCAAAAAGGCCTGGTCTCTTCGCCCTCTGAAATGGTCTATTTTAGAATGGCTGTTGGCATTGTCGGGAGGGTACAGCGCAGGAGACTTATATGGTTAAATTTTATAGTAGTCTAATAATGAAAAAAGCATGTGTAAGGCCTCTTGGCAAACAGTCCATAGTCGTGGCAGTATTCCTACAAATAAAGCTGCAAAAGTGGAGAGAGAGATATAATTAATGGGGGCCTGCTTTATTTGCCAGGAGAGATTATTCTTATGTGGGGAGCGAAGGGTATGTGCCTGAGAAAAATGTAGAGAAAGTAGGCTTGTTTAGTGGTGCCCTAAAATGCTATTTAATGAAAATGAGAAAATAATGGTAGGAAAGTCACTTGTGTAGTCTCTGGCCAGCTGCCCAAATATGAGTGGAGATGCACTGGCTCTGAGCTGTGCTTCCAGCACAACTCACAGAAAGCTCGTTGTTCTTGCACACATTTGCTCTATTTTCAGACACATGCCATTTGAAACCACGTTTTCTCTTTTGCTCTTTGCTCCTTTCTTGCTCTCAGCTGGTGGTGAATTTCCACCTCAGAATGTTATTTCTTGAAATGTTTTCTCTTTGCAGAGCCGTATCTGTTGTTTTCCATTCTCCCTGGGGGGACAGTAGGAGTCTGATGAAGCTTGAAGGTACCTGGAGTTATCTCTGATTTCCTGCTCCTCAGGCGAACCTTGGCAGGGCTTGCCTGAGCTGCAGAGATCCAGCTCTCAGCTGCATCTCAAGCAACCAAATCATGCCAAGCCTCATTTTATTTACCCATAGCTTGAAAATATTTGATTGCTTGATCTGGTGTATTAAACTCAGGTTGTCTGTGTGACCTTCCCTTCTATTTTTTCCCTTTTTCATTTTTCCCTCCTGGACATTTGCACAAAGGGGAAGGGACGATACAAATAGATATTATTGTAGATTAGCTCTCTAACCCCTCTTCCCCCCGTACTATGTGTAGTCACTACCCAAGAGTTTGCTCAGTGCTTATTTTTCAATGGACATTGCTCTCTGGAAATCTATTTCAGGTGATTCCTGGCTTTTCCTGTTTCAGAATTTGATCTACCTCTGTCTTTTCCAAAGAATATGACTGCAATCTGGAATCAAATTTATGTTATTGATAAGCACATTTCAAGGCATTAATGTTGGAAATAGTGCAAATCTGTTTGGCTTTCCTTGCTCCCTGTAATTCAATATCAAGGTTTCCGAGAGATTTACTATTGAGACTTCAAATTCACTTTATATCTCCTTTGCATGTATTGTGCAAGACAAAAACTATTCATCTTTTTCTTTAGCAATAGAGAAATACCTCCTAATGTTATTACCTGAATAATGGTATTGCAATAAAGATTATTGGTTCAAGCAGAAATAGCTGTGAAAATTTACGAGGTACCATTGATAAATATAAAAAGTAAAATTTTGCCTGGCATTTAATTTGCTGGGCTTCTACTCAAATTTCCCAATTTTTAAAAAAAAGTCCATAAAAAAAAGATGCAAAATTTTGATGATAATAATAATAATAATAGAAATAAAGCTGATGGAAACTATAGGAAAGAATTGTGTCAAAAAAACCCATTAGATATTTTTTTGTTTCTATGGGGTAAACTGTGCTGTTGCTGAAGAAGTGAGGTCTTCAAATGTCAGGGCCACAGAAGACACATCTGTGATAGATCATACTTCTTACTCCATCCCCATATCAAACTTCCATGACAGGTAAAGTGTTAAATGAGCTAAAGTAGTCTTAAATATACATATATAACTATTTTGTACCATAAAATCAAGGCTGTGGAAGACCTGTTCAGTCACTTCAGCAATGCAACTACCATCACAGGGCTGTTTCCTTGAGTTTTGGTCTCAGAAATTTTCTAGCTCCGTTTCCTGGGGGATGTGGTCTTACTCCCAAATACTGAGGGAACATGCTTCTACTTAATGTGGATGAACTGTAGTAAAAATCTGATTTTACTGATTATACGCTTGCAAATGTAGGGATTTTCTAATTTAGTTTCATCTGACTGAGATATGTATGTTCCCATATCTGTGAATCACTTTGCAAATTAAGCTCTCCTGGGTTTTATGTATACTTCTTTGTAAGGGATTTGTGTTCCTTGAAGGACCCAACAGTGCCCTGGGTCCAGTCTGATCGCAGAAGAGGTACTCTAGGAATCAGGATCAGAAGGCTAATAGAAGATATCCAAGAATTGTGTAACTGAAGGCTGAGAAAGCCTTTATTTAAGGCAATTTATATGATTTATATTAAGAACACAACTTGACCCAAAAATGATTTTATCAAGATATCTGTGACTTTGGCTTTAAAAACAGTTACAGCAGACTTCAGCTTAACTGTGGAGCCATTCTCACGTTATTCTATTTCTGTACATGTTAACAGAGATGTGGAAAGGTTGTTTGGTATTGCCACTGTTTTGTTTAGGTTTTTTTCATGGTTTTCTGCATTGTGCCATATCGACCTGCTGTTCAAAATTGTCAACTTAAGTTTTGGTCTGATATAGTTATGCCAAGGTGCAATCTGCACAAGACCAAATTTTCTTTTTATATCCTCTATCTGGGTCATTACATTTACTTGTTCTAGATGTTCCTAGGAGGGCTTACAGTTTACCATACTTCGTCTTTTTATTTATGTATTAAAAACTATTGAAAACTAATATATGGTCTAGAGAGGACTAGGTTACATGCCTGTGAGAAGGCATTCAGTCTGGATGTTACTCTTAACCATAAAATTGAATTATAATAGTTTCCTAACCTAAAAGTAAAGCAAAATTTCCAAATATTTGCAGTCTGTATTGAGCACTAAGGTAACAAAGGACATAAATACTTCAATGAATAGATGCAAATTGAATGAGAACATTTACTTCTGCCTTGTTTTATATTTGTTTAATTAAAAGACCCAAAGGAACTTCAAAGTCTATGAGGCAGTAAGTGGCCCTCTTGCTGATTCTGTTGTCAAAATCTTCAGGATCTTTTCAGGCCACCTGCTAAATAATCTGATATAGAGATTAAAGTGCTCTATCCTAACAGCTTCTTTTTGGGTTTTATTTTTGAAGGTTCTGCGTCTTTACTTCACTGTGGTAACAGCTCTGTGTTTTATCATAATAATGAACTAGTACTGAACTGAGTGCTCCACTTAATGGTATTCTCAGCAGAAATTCTGTAAGAAATGTCTTAGGTGAGTTGCATGAATTCCAATTAATTTGCTTTCTGCTTGTGCACACATCAATGAGAAAAATAGGACCCTACTTCCTATGCTTTGATATTTGATACTCATTGTACTGGACACTTCAGAGAGCTGATTTAATAAGCCATGTTAAGCAGTCGCATCATAACATATGAGTCATTTGAATTCCTGCTGTACATAAGCTTGCTATCTTAGGGAAATGCTAGACATATGTTTGGCAAACGTCATTAATTTTTTGAAATATTTGAATGACAAAGTGAATAATGAATTGTCTCTTTCTGAGTTAGCATTTACTGTTCTTTGGTATGATTCCCAAATCAAGTTTGGCTTGTGTGTATTATGGGATGTCTTTGTTCTTGGTCATATGCTAACATTGTCATAGCTACTACTATTATTATTTGAACTGCAGGCCACAGCTGAGATCATCAGCGTACTTGGTGCTCTACTCATGACAGCAAATGTCAGCAAGTCTTTAGTTCATTGAAGGCAGAAGTTATACTTGGAAAAGATGAGAAGAAATAATGTATGTTTCACTGGTAGAACTGAAACTGAAGCAAACTGCATAAATATTTTCTGGATCCTCTCAAGGAGGAGGAGCCTTCATATTAATATTTTATTTATCAGGTGTCTTGAATAGATGACATAGATCCCTAGCTCTTGCATTCTCAAGGATTTATAAAGGAGACTTTTCACAAAAAGCAAAGCAAAACACAACAACCTAATACTGGTGGGACACATCTTTGTGGCTCAAAGTTCCTTGATTTTAGTCAAAACTATGAAATGAAGAGCAAGATCAAAGTGTAAAATGAAAAAAAATAAATGCATTGAACATCATCTTCGTTTTGAATTTGGCTGTTTACAGGAAGAATTTAAAATTCAGTTGGATATCCAAGCTGTTTCTACATTCAGTGCTTCACAGAGAAAAGATGCTGGTTTGAAACAAGGTCTAATTTAACCTTAATTTCTTTACTGATACCTGCTTTTTAGGTACGATTCTAGGACTTATGATAGGTTTTTCCTCTGGCACTTTTCTATGATTGCTTTGTTTTTGTGTGTGTGTGTGTTCATGCTGTCTGTAGTTTTCAAGCAAGCAGTCAAACAAAGTTATTTGTAACTGTGAAAGATAAAAGATGCCATGAGGGCTTACTCAGGACCTAAGGCAGGCAGTGATATATGTTTGTGAAAGAACATACAAGGGAAATGGGTAAAAAAATCTGAAATACTAACTGCAGAACTCAGAACTCAAAGGTACTTCCATATGATGAAAGAAAATACAAAATATTAATTAATGAAGCCAAGCAGAAAGAATATATTCTGCAAACAGCTACTAAGTTCAAGTCAGCTGAAGCAGAACTATAGTGGAATTGGTGGATATCAGGAGAGAGAAGACACTTTTTCTTAAGTACCAGGTACTTGAAAGAGTGATAAGATTTTAAGGGTGAAAGTGAGTGTTTCCAGGCCGTGTACTCATCATATACATTGGCTGAAATAAGGCAATTAAAAAAAAGGTGTTTGCACGTCTATATATAACATTATCTTGACAACCTTTTTCTGAACAATAAGCCAGAGAATGAAGTTGGCCAGTTGGTTCTGACAAATATTCTAAAGCTCAAAAAGAGAAGACAATAATTTTTATTTCCCTATTCTAGAAATACAATTTTCTTCCTCAATGACTGGAAGAAGATAGGTGTTACTTTGTATGCTGGCAAATAATGGTAGATGAGACTTAAATATGGTGCTAGATATTTTCAGATCCACTGACTTTTAAATTTGTTTTAGTATATTTCTTTTACAGTAAAAACTTAGAAGAGTGGAAGTATCAGTTTGATATGCTACTGTGCAAAACACTTTTAGGATAACATGAAAACAGGAGGTTACTACAGGTTTTCTAAGCTGCAGCAATAAATTGCAACAACTAAGAGAAGAATGGTTTAAGAACAAATGGGAAGAGTTTCATAGTGGGACAAGAGGTAGCACAAGAGCAATTGTTACTTAGGCATGCTTTTTTATTTGGAGACGTTATGAGAAAATGTCTTGTGGCATCTCTATTTGGTCACAATCCTTCTGTTTTGAAGGGAGTAGAAATAAGGAATAAGAGAAGTGATTCTTCTCACCCTCTGGATCCCTGATTCCTGCTTCTGTTGAGATTTAATTTGTACAGGACAAAACTCTCTTGACTTAGCCACTTGAAAGGATGTCTTCAAATCAGCTCATGCTCTCCATTAACCTAATAAATAGAGTCTGTAGTAGAATCAAACTTTATAAAGTAGTTAAGCTATTTCTAACATAACTACATAAGAACAAGATGGAGAGAGAAAATATTTTTCTTGGCAAGTGTTTATGCAGGCACTTCAGTATTTGCATTTCTCCAGATTAAATAGAGAAGGGAAGGGAAATTTTATCAAAATAATAAGAGTAGGAAATTGTGTTCAGATGGAGCGAACTTTGAGCGATCAATGTGCAAAGTTTCCATGCTTGATGCTGCAGAATGGATTAACCTTATGAAGGTGCACGGCTTCCTTCCTGTGGACCACACAGCCCCCCTCAGGTCATCTTTGATCAGGTGTTTGCAAGAATGACTCCTCTGCAGACAGATGCAGATGTGTTCACATAGGGTTCTCTGGAGCTCTGAGCCCTCCTGCAGCCTGGATAGCACTGCAGGTCTCAAGCTGTCTCTGCCACTGATCTCTGAGGTTTGGAGAATACAGCTTTGCTCAAACTTACCAATTTTCAAGAGCAGTTAGCTCCACCAGTTATACGAGCAGTTAAAGTCACTGGTTTCTCTAGGGACCATTTGCACCAACTCTTCCAGTGTATCTAATACAAAGATTCCCAGAATATAGTGCCCTATTCCAAACAAACTAACTCTGAAGCCACAAGCCTAAAGGCTGTGTTAGTAGTCTTTGGACACTCATGCTTGATGGCACAGTGGTGGCGCTCTGCTTCTTACAAACTAACATGTTCAAATTAAGCTTGTGTTATCCTTAGCACAAAGGATAAGGATAGAGTCATAGAGTCATAGAATAATTTGGGAAGAGATATTTAAAGGTCCATTTCTCACTGTAGATATACCCTTCTTTATAATGACAGAAAATAATAACTTCAAAAGAATATTAGTTTATTTAAAATTAAATATACTCTGTCACTATTTTCCCACACTTTTGTGCCTAATTTTATTATTATAAGTTTCTGCACTTCTAGTGATTTATTGACTGTGGTAGGGTTTGGGGTTTTTCTTCTTTGTTTTGTTTGAGGGTTTTTTTTTTTTGTTGGTACCCTCTATGCCCCCCAGATATGCCATAGGAAAATTTGTGTTGTTTGAGTGCACCTATTTTGTAAATCGGGTTGTTCAAATGCATAACTACATAGTGGAGAAAGCAGACACTTTAAAGACAGTTTATTTTAGGGAACTTGACATTTTCTTTATGGAGGAGGTGTATCCTGAAACAGTTACAGAATTAAACACGAGGGTAAATGTAGAGTAATCTTTTCAGTGCAATGGTATTCAGTATATGTAGTGGGGATCTGTTTCACTTTTAAAGGCTCCATAATTCTCAAAAGATTTATGAATTCAAAAGCAGTCACTCTGGTAACAAAAGTAGGTAAAATACAAGGGTATCTGGAGGATAACTGATTTTTTTTTTCCACTTACAAGGTAACGCTTTTAACCAACACGAGAAAATGTTACCAGAAAACCAATTAGCTCGAAACCTAAATCTAAGCCCATGCTATGACCAGCATCGCGCACGAGGTGTAAACAGCCTTCGCACACAATAAAGGATATTTGATGCCATCTAGTGGCACTGCGGCACTGCGGCAGCTGCTTTGGAAAAAGCCTGAACCGGTTATTGGCCAGGGTACTCCGTGTCCTTAACCCTCCGGCACATCACTGACTCGGGTGGGGAACTCGAACTATAGCAGCGCTGTTTAGGAAACTCCACAGTTTAATTTCCTAAATTCTCCCATTAAATACACGGGGTTTTTTTCAGTATTTTCGCCTTCTTGACCACTTTTCCCCAGGCCTACCACAGGCAGTAATACTTCTAATTTAGATTGTGGTTTAGACTCCTAGAAAACCTGCCAAATTTCCAGGTTTAAGAATTACATAAAATATCAGAAGATGAAAGTACTTCAAGGAATTTAGAGGCAGGGAATGTCTTCTTTAAGCCTAACCACACTTGCTGAAAGATTAAATCTATTACATTTAAATTAATAAGACTAATTAAGTATTAATAATATATAATTGCCTTTTTTGGGATAAAATATTAATATAATAGACAAAGAAGGTGAGATTTATAATGTTATTTATATGACAGAATACTACGAGCCTATTGACAATTTCTGTTCATAAATCATGTACATTCCCAATTTTACAAGTTCTAGTGCAAATTAAGTAGTAGGTTCTCCTGCAGCCAAGTGTGAAGACACCACATACAAACCACCAACCACTGCCAATGTCAAACCCCGTGCGTGTATGTGTGAATGGCAGGGAGAGAGTGCTAAAGAATTATTGCACTTTACTATATGCTATTTTAGTGTCTTTATATGGAACTGTCTTTCTAGAGTGCCACAGCCCAGTTTCAAAGGAGTCTTAATTCATTTTTATCTATAAAATCAGCCTAAAGACCCCCAGACATCACATTTTTAGAGGGAATAGTGCTAAATCAAGCAGCAATTTCCAAGAGGGACTGCCTCTCTCCTTGCTGAAATATGCCAAACTCGAATTACTTCTAGTCTGACCAGCTAGAAGCCAAATAAAAATAAAATAAAACAAACAAAATCTAAGAACAAAACACAAAAAACCCAAACTTCATGAAGTATTTTCACTGATATTTCAGTTTTAATTTTTAAAATACACAGTATATGAGTATTTTCTAGAGCAAGAAGTGAAATAGAAAGTTTTTCATTTTGAGGCTAATGGGCTTGGGTTTTAATTTCTGCTTTGCAAGTTCTCTGTATGAAAGTTGTAGCATGGGAAATGGCAGCAAATTAATACTGAAAGAACATTTTGCTGAATGAGCTTTTTACAGACTGTGGAATGAACTTTATTTGCAGTAGGAAAGGATGAAACATCAGATAATGAAGCCTCCACCTGGACAACCAAAAATTATTAGATGTTTTCCCTGGGATGGGCCTATGTGAAAGTCCAAAAAAACAGGAAAACTTAATGCCTTGACAAGAACAAACCCAAGGAATGTAAATGTCTAAAGTACAAATTAAACTGTCAAAGGTGCAGGGCTGGTATTGTTTACTGAGTGCTTCTGGACCTTACCAGCATTGCTTGCACAAACATGCAGAACACTGATCCGAGTTTGAGCTCTGCTGTCTTTGGCTGTGTGTTCCAGCTCCTGGCATCTCTCCCTATGGGCTTCTCTTCCATGGGATGTTTGGTCACAGTGTGGGCAAACCCTTTGAGGCTGCCCAGGCCACCTTCTCCTTTCTCCACAGTGGTACCAGATGTGGTTATGATGTCTCCAAAGTGCAGGAGAACCTCCCAGTGGCAAACATAGGCCTGTGCTTCATGCTGCCTACAAAGGATATGTGCAAAGGTGGAGGGAAATCTGCTGAGTTGGGAAATCTGAGTCCATCTCCTGTGACAAGAATCACCTGTTACTTATGTGACAGAACTCTCTGGTTTGTTTGGACCTTAAGTGCCTATGTGTCTTGAACCACCAGAAATACCCCTGCCTTGAGGAATTGACAAGATATAGAATGAAAGTAGGTATCAAACTGTTGCTTTTGCACAGGTGTAGAGAACAGAATTTAAAAGAGTGAGTAGTCCAAAATAGCACTGGGAAGTCACTATCAAAACTGGAAATTGGCCCTGCAATTTGAGACTATGGGTTGAGAACATTCAGCATACATGGATGTATTTATTCAGTCACAGAGATATTTATCACTTATTTATGAACATTTCATGTAACAACTGCAGCAATTCACTGCTGCTGTCCATTGTATTTGACATCAGGATTTTAGTCACTTGACAGCTTGGGTAATTGTGTATCTTTGTACAAAGTCCAGGGAATAAGAATGGCTATAAAACATACACAAACTAGAAAATAAAAGCTGAATTTCACTGGAAGAGAATATGAAATCAAAATGCAGTATGTAGCTATGCATTATTAGTCATAGGAATAAAACAGGAAATAGCTTTCAAATAAAGATCTATAACTTTCCTAAGGTCATTCATTATATGATATGGTGGCCTGCAGTAGCAATGGCTTAATTTAATGAATAGGATATCCTAAATTGCCAGATAAAACACCAGATGATGATGTGATAGAGTACCCAGATTTCATTACACGTGTCAGTAACAGGAGTGGCCTGTTACTTCTGAATGGCAAATCTGACTCTCATCTCAAAGCCTCAGTGTACACTGCATAGTTTAATTTAATGACCCATGTACTTTTAGGGGGGAACTGCTTTATATGTTTTTGAGGTAGCATAAATTCAAGCTCTCGTTTCTTTATGAAGTCAGTTAATTCAGAGGGAGAAAATGCTGCTAAACCTAAAGGCCTTAAAAGTCATCCAAGCAGATCCTTGTTCCCTTTCTGGAAGCAGCTCATATAATAGCATCTTACTGCCCATTTTTCTAAGACTTTCAGTGCTCAAGGTTTTTTGTTTGTTTATTTGTTTTCTCCAATGGTACTAGAAATTCCCTGAGGTGCTGTTTTCTATTAATTGAAAGAGAAGCTAAAGACAGCTCCTTTCAGTGCCAATTACCTAGGATATATCAAGCAATTTATTTGTTTTTCAGGAAGACAACCTTCTTCCACTGGATACATGTCAGGGGACACTAAACCTTTTTCTTATATACTGCAGATTGCAGGTCAGGTCTGTAGTGGCAAAAAGTGAGAATGGTAGAAAAATAAGTTCCAACATACACACGCACACCCCCCAGAAAAAGCTGATGCATAAGTGCAAAACTAAATGCCACTGAATAACATTAGCCATGGCTTGAAGATAAATTTTTATTGACTTCTACAGGATAGCCAAGGTGCCACACATTTCCCTGGCTCCAAACCTAAGTCACTAGAAAAGAACTCATGATTTACTAATTTTTTGGGTGTGATTTTAGAAGATTTGCTCAGATTTGGCTGAATTACCAGGATTGGATCAGCTATGGTTCATCTATGTGGGTATAAGAACATAATGTGTGTTCTTATTTTTCTTGTATAAGTTTTTCCAGCTGATTTCTGAGAAACTCATCCTTTAACCTTTTTTCTGTCAGGCATGAAATCTCTCTTTATCTCCTATTTTTATTCATGAAGCTGAGTACTAACTTACTGAAATCAATGCTTTCCTGCCAACTTCCAAATGCATCCTAGCCTTCAGACTCATTTTCTCCCATCCAAGCCTACTTTTATTGCAGAAGAATTTGAGTGGGCTTAACTGAACATATGTCTGTTAGATCTAGCTGAGACACAAGCCCTAGTAAACCAAGTTACTTAACCACCCAGTGAGTTTCTTGTGGTGTTCCCTGCGGCTGTGAGAAAGACTGAAGAGATCTGACTGCCCACAGTGCAAAACACTTCTTTCTAAAAGAGGAAACTGAAAAACTTCCTAGCTTTCACATCTGCCTATAAGTTACCCTTCTGAGTACTAGGATGAGGAAGAAAAAAAGCCAAGGGTTAAGGGACTACTCTGTGCAACTTCTGTGGGAGTTTATACCACCAGTTGCAGAAATCTGTCAGTGATTGCTTCATTACTAGACAAGCAGCTGAAGAGGGTACCTGCTTTTTTGACCTAGAGATTCCTTACATCTCCTCTGATACCTCTCTACATTTCTGGTACAGAAAAGGACCAGGAAGCAGATCCTTAATAACATCTTCTAACTGCAATGAGAAACAGAGTCCTGAGTTGAACCCAAAGATCTCATAGAAAAACTCGAAAAGAGGAGTACAGTCTCACTCGTTCCAGACCTCTTTCCCTTCTCATTTCAGTCCATCTCTCAATAATTTGAGCACACCTGTAACTCTAAGCAATATAGCATTACACTGAGATGAGTTTAAGTGTTGAACATGTCACAGAATGAGGCTAGGCAATGAGATACTGGATGCAAATAGGCTCAGGTCTACTAGGAACCTCAGCCTGACAGGAATCCTGTAACTAGTTAGATGTGCCTGCTCAGTGCAGTGCATGGCTGCAAGCTGTAGTGTGAGAAGCTGTAACTGGAGCATGTCTGAAGATGGGAACTAGTGTCTGCAGTGCTGGTCACTGGTGCAATGTGATTCCCAGACCATTATTCACCTGCATGTCTGGTTTTAATAATACCCTGAGCCACATGGGTATTGCACAGACTTATCGTGGAATGGTAGAGGATGATGCAGAAATGAAGTTAGCTGGGTCCCAATTCATCAGGGCAAGGAGTTTTCCACCTTTCTTATAGTACAAAAAGCCATTTGCTGCCAAAAGCTGGCAGTGTAGGACAGGGATACAAATCCACGTCTACACAGAGCCATGCAAATATAGGGCTGCTGATTTTGTTCACACTGAGAGAAGGGATGTACACTAAACTAATGAGTAATTCCAACTGATGTGCTCAGAATCCTTTCTGAAAATGGGGTGAGAAATATGCATTCTCAGTCTTGGGCATAGAGATGGGGATGTAGTGGACATAGCAAGTCAACATATATAAGCATGGTCAAAAATCGTCCTTTCCTGCATCCCAAAGTGGGGCAGGAATTCTCTGCAGTATGTATACTTTCTTCTAAAAACTTCAGATCCAAATCAAAGCAAAATGCTTTATAAAATTAAGGGAAGAAGCTTTGACATGCAGATAATATACAGGACCCACTGACTGTATTTTCATGTGATGTTTAACCAGCTATTTTAAATCCCATATATAGGACACATGGCTTATTCATCCATTTAAAAATAGGTAAAATGTGTTTGTGAAGCAGGATGCTGAGACTTGCTTGAACAGTACATGCTTGAAGCTAGGTTGTATGTTACCTCTCATTTTTAGTGGCTTGAAAAATTTTTGCAGTTAAAGAGATTTGTCTTCGTTATGTTTCTGTGGAATAACAATGACATCCAGTGGCTGGTTACTTTAATAATACATATCTATCTTCTGCAGGTATGATAGGCAATGATAAAATTTCTGTGGGGTGGTAGTGGAGAGTTCTTTCTTGCCAAACTTGTCAGCAAGGATTTTGGGGTGGGGGACCTGAAGGATGGAGGTTGGGCATGAAAATTCACAGTGCTTTAATAAGGCCCTACAACAAGAAAGTCAATTCCACTTTACTGGTGCCTTAATGCAAGTTTAGCTTCAGTGAAGAACAAGATTTTATAGTTTGTTCATTCTCAAACTCTTCTAAAGAGACTTAAACGCAGATTTCTTTTGTAATAATTGAAACACACAGTGGCCTGGGCAGCTATTCTAGCCTATGCCTTATTTAGAAGTGTAAATATAAAATGTACATGTTTTGATATCATCATATTTCACTTGTTTTTGATTTTTTTTAAATACTTTTTTGCTGGTCCATCAATGCTCTTTAGGCTGCCCTGAGGCATCCTTAACTTACATACCAACAAAGTGTATTTCTTTTAAGTTTTTTTCTACTTAATAAGTTACCATGGCAACAACCATTCACATGCTACTTATTGCCATGGGATTTAGTTGCATTTGCTTTTAATAACAAGAACCTTAAAACTGTTGCACGTTGTGCAATTCTCTTATTTTGTAGCACAAAAATATATACCTCTATATCTTTCTTGCAGTGACAGTTTTATTTGTGTATTAAGATCCAATTTATCTTCTTTTTAAATAAAATCTTCCAAGAAGCTCAACAGAACAAAGATATGGGGTGGAAAATAGTTTCTCAGAGAAAAAGCCTTAGGTGCACAATGGACAAAAGAAAAGTGGATGTCTGCAGAGTGGGAACATATTTGAATATCAAACATGGGGACTTGATGGTTGATAAAAGGTACAATTGCTCCACTCCCACCTGCTTCCTTTGCCTTCCCTGGGCTAAAGCCATGACTCCAGAAAAACACCCCCTTTTGTGATAGGCTGGGTAGACTAGTTTTGTGAACAGTTCCAGAGTTTGAATATGAATGTAGGCTGAAAGAGGGTAAATTAATTTGTAAGTGATCTCCAATACATTATTTTGCTTACTATTTAGACAATGCAAAAAGAGCAGCAGTCTATGTAGCCTAACAAATAATTTTCATACAAGTACTAAGCTGAGGTCTTCTTTGGAACAAAAATGCTTTTGTCTCTTTTTAATTAATTTCTTGTCTCTAATGGAGTTAGTATTGCTTGAGCATAGATTCTAAAAGAAAAGAAAATCAACCTGGTATAGACTTATGGCCAGAACCTTCAGCTCTTGCTCATTTAACAAACATGAGTCTTATTGCAGTCAGGAGCGCTAATGATGGAGCTTTTTTCTTGAACAGGTCTAGCTGCTCAGTGAGATGCAGTTGTACAGAGACTACTGCTTCTTTTGCTGCACAAATGCAATTCATTGCATGCAATATGACATGCAACAACCAGTAGCAGTGTAGTGTGCTGAAAATATTCACAGAAATCAAAGAAATGGTGTTGAGAGTAAACAGAAGACATTAGCTAATCTAATGCACTTCTTGAGATGAACTAGGATCCTTGAGGGCCGTTGCTTACCGATAATTTTGTAACATTCTTGTATAGCTCACATAACAAGAATGCTAATATCAGTTTGCTCATCTCTGTGTAAGTATAATTTAAGGTTGCACACTAACTAATATATCTGCAAATTAATCTCATTAAGCCATCATCCTCAACACTACTTTGTTTTTCTGAAGATGTTATCAGCCCTTCTATCACACCTTGAGTCATCAAAGCTAATCCTTTCAGCCATTCCTCTAAACAACCTATTACAATTTTCTTGTGGATTATCTCTACCCTCCTTAACATTTTCATTCAAGTGTAGTGTCAAAAACTGGGCACAGAATTCCAGCTGTGACCTCCCAGTGCTGAATAGATTTGAATAATCACCCACTCTGTCTTGCTTTTCACAGTCTGACTAATTCTTCTCCAAATTACATTTTCTTTCTGGATTTCTATTCATTTTGTAGTCTGCTGCAGTCATTCAATTTATTTTTCTTCAGTGCAGCATTTTGCATCAATCTTTACTGAATTATCTCATGCATTTCAAATAATTTCTTCAATTTATCAACATGATCTTTCATTCTTGTTACATCCTCCAAGTACTAACAACCCATCCTGTTGGTGTTCCTTCAGTGAGTATTTGCTGAGTGTTATTTGCAAGGATTCCTTGTAGTGCTAGAGACAGGGTAGATGAAGTGATGATAACGTTTTGATTGAAGCTTTTCCAACCTGCTGAGGACCCATGTGACAGTAATTTCAGTGAGACAGCATTTCCCTGGTGTGTCAAGGTGTATCACAGGAGATTCTTCTGTCAGAGCACACTGACTTGATTAAATCAAACTTGCGTCAGCTTACTTTGAAACCTTTGGTGGGAAGTAAGCAGCAGACACTCAGAATCCACTCACTCACTTCTGGGAGTTCCGATTCTCATAGCGTCGTTTTTTCTTTTTAGCTGTCAACCAAGGAAATGTTGAAACCTAGAGTGTTGGGTTTGAATTTTGAAAAAAGAAATTAAAAGTAAAAAAGTTTTCAAATGAACTGAAATTATTATTTTTTTCTTTTTTAAGAGGGGAGATGTAGGAATGTTTTAATTCCAAGCCTGACTGAAATGCAGAATTTCTCTGGGATGAGAATTACAGGTCTTGACCACTTTATTCATCAGTATTAATAAAGTTCATGTTTGTAGTAGTGAGACCACAAGTAAGTACCCTTACTGCAACCTGCTTTGAGAGAGATGGATACCAAATACCAGGAGATGTGGTGGTTCCTACTTTTAAATGAATAAGCTCTGGTCCCAGTTCCACTCTGGCACTGGGGATGAAGTATTGGATGAAACTGTCAGACCAGAAGGAGTTTTACCTATTTTTTTTTTTTTCTTGACAGTGTTTAACCATATTTTGGGTATGCTTTTTTACCACTGTTTGTTTTTAAAAAAATCTGAAAACAGTTATATTTCTATAATGAAAGGTCTTTACATAGAACTTAAAGAAACTTTGTCAATGGTTTTCTTTTTACATCAAGATTAATTTTGGCTGTCAGAACCAAGCATTTTTACGGAATGCTTCTACAGTCATTTAGAGCTATTTGGAACCAGTCCACTGAAATTTGAAAAACTGAAAGACATTAACTAAAGATGAAACATAACCAGAAATTAAAGTATTTCTCAGGGATAAAAATTACCTTATTTAAGCTGAATAAAAGTATCTTTATTTTTCTCCTGAAGTTAAAAAGGACCTGCAGCTGTTTTCCATACTCAATTATACAAGTGAAAATACAGAATAAATTTATTTGCCATTGAATATAATATTCTTGAGGCCATCACCAAGTGCAAGAGTCCTGTTAGCTTAAGGAAGCCCTCAAGGCCATTGAGCTGGTGCTAGGAGGAGCATTATTGTACAATTGCATGAGCCAGGGTCTCCCAGTTTCTTATCCCAATCCATGAGGTTTGAGGGTCACACTACTGTTCATGTTTCCAGCAAGACTTTCTCGGTGAAGGGGAACATTTGGGGCATTCTCTCCTTTGGCTTTTGATGCTTTGTTTGCTGCAGTGGGATGTTATTGGATCATGCAGTGCACATAGAGGAAGGAGCAATGTGTTGTCTCTGTTTGAGATTCTGTCATCATTTGCTGTGCTTTGGTTTATGTTTATGACTTCCTTTTTACTGGAGCAAACAATGTTTGGTACAGAAGTTTCAGTACTGATTTCAACATTCATTTACTATTACAAATTTGGTCCCATGCTCTTGCTCTAAATGTCTTCCTACTTTCCATTACTTTTTTAATCCCATAACATGGTTACCATAGCAATTGTTCCTGCTCCTTTCAGCTTTACCAGCTGCATTTGAGAGCATTTATTTTACAGAATGCATTCTAATTCTCTTTAACTCTCTGGAGAGAGAGAAACTAAGTTAAAATCTTGATGATTAATTTACTTTCTGATATTTCATACAAATTATCACAATTGTCTCTGAGGTGTGTGTATACATAATACACACACACACACACACAGGATAACATGGAAATGGTGACTTAAATGTAAAGACTTGGAACCTCCTATAGATGTCACCATACTCCATGCATTTAATTGAGAACAACTACAACTTGCTGTAAATTGTAAAAGTAGTTTTTCTAACTGACCAAGTCCTGACAGCTAGTATGTTTTCCAGAGCATACTGTCTTGCTGAAAAAAAGATTTCACCCTTGAGCAAACTGATCCTCATCATGAATGAGGGAACCAGAAATCGGTATCTAGCAGTAGGCCACTGATAGTATCAAAAGGACCTAAAAATTATTAATAGAAAATTTTAGGCTCATTTGGGTAGTTTGTGGCATTGCTTTTATAGACCGAAATTCCTGAGAATTTCAGTATTTTTTTTTGCTTGGCTTGAGGAACATAGAATTGAACCCTATATTAAGAATTTGCATTGTTCCTTTGACCTCCAATCAAAAATCCTGAAAAATACGCTGTTCACTGGAGAAGAAAGGTGTAGCTATGGTAAATAGCGTCTTTCATCTTGAAAAAAATGCATTTTAGGAGAATTAATTTTTTAATTATTTCCAGAAAAGTGTTTCAGCATAAATAAGAAGATATCAAGCTGACACTTTGAGTGCTTTTCTTTTTTTCTTTCTTTCTTTTTTTTTTTTTTCCAATTGTTAGTTTTACTAAACACATGGGAAGGATTGAAGACCAGCAATTAAAGCCCAGGCTTTTCAAAACAGGTCCACACTGCTGTTGCTAGTCAATCTGGGTTGTATTTTAGAGGCTTCTATTTTGCTATTAGAAATAACGATTTTCCTTCTTTGTTCAACACAAAGAATTGTTTTCTTGGTTGTCTAGTCTGTCATCGGTTAAATCCTACTGGTTCCACACTTCTGCATCAAAAGCATGCTTCTGAATCATCTATTTTAGCTGCAACAGTCCTTTTTTATTTTTTTTTTTTTTTAATTCAGATTGTTTTTTTCCATGCAAACACCATGAGATCTAAACCATCTATAATATGAAGACAAGAGTAACTTCCATTTGGTTAGGGAACACTTGAATCCCTTTTCAGAATGAAATAGGCTATACTGCACCAAACTTTCTTGGAAGCCAAGACAGTCACAACAGACTTCCTTTTCTTTTTCACTGTCCACACACCAGCTTTAATTTGCAAGACTTCCACAAAAGCTGAGCCATGAATACAGTTAAGGTAACTCCTAAGGAAAAAGAGCACTGAAACTTTAGGCCAAGGCTTTTCTGTAACTCATTTTTGATATGAAAATCCAGAAATATGTCTATTAACCTGGTCTTGTAGTGCAAACATGCTTTCTTCATTTGACCATATAAATTTGAGCCTTAGTATTTTGTATGCTTAAAGGTGTAAAAAAGGAGGTCAATGGTATCACAGTGGAAGAGAGCATTGTTATTTGTTATGTAAATATTTTTATTAATATTTCTGTCCCATTTTGCAAGGTGATCACAATTAAGGATTCAAAGATTTTGCGTTTGCTTCTATAGCAGCTGAAAATGGCCACAGTCTGCTGTGATGTTGTGGATATAGCTGCCAAACTGATTTTTCATCTCCTTTGCAAAAAAAGCCATTTTCCTCATGAGCTGCTAATGTGCTGCAGTTGCATATGGCCATAACCTTTCCCTGAACCCCAGGCCTGTGCAGCAGGTTGCAGAGGCCCAGAGTGGCCAGGTGACATACAATGCCATCTGCACTACTATACTGGTCATCTGGCCAGAGCTCTGACCTTTCTGAACATGATACAGCGAAATCTAACTCCTGAAAGCAGCTTGGAGGCAAAATCTGTTCTTCATCGTCAGTTGCACTGCTCAGTCACTTAATTGTCCACTGCAACTGATAAAGTAACCATTAGACTCAGGTCATGAACTACAGTTTATCATTCACATGCAATAATACACCCTGGCTAAATCATAGCAACACAGGCTTACTCAATAAAAGAGATTTAAAGTACCTGGAGCTTAGTCCTGCGCCACAAAGCAACAGCTGAAAGTAGATTGTTTTGTGCAGGGAGAAGCTGCTGTGATGGATGCGTTCTATGGTTTGCACTGCATGCCAGATAAAGACTGATACCGCTAAACAAAACTGTAATAAATGTTTTAGATGGACAATGAGGCCTGATTTTACTTGCAGTCTCACTACTGTCACTCAGAGTAGCTCTGTGGTGATGCTGAGCTGCGTGGGCAGAGGGGTGACGGTGAGAGCAGCCTGAGAATGGGACTTTGGAGAAGGGACATGCTCCTGCCAAAATACATTTTCCTGTTTAGTTGTGAATGGGAAATGAAGTTATTCTAGGATCAACTTCTGACCTCTGGTTTTAGTGTTGGTATTACAGAAATGCAAGCTTCTATCACTCTGTGCGTTATACAAATCCCTTGTCATTTTGAAAAGCCTTTCATCTGAAGATCATAGTTAGCTTCATAAACATTAATTAAGACTTGAGTGAGGCTGAGGCTACTGTCGCCATCATATAGACAGTCAATTTGAATTTAAGAGAAGTACAAAACACCTGAATTCCTGCTATGCCTATTCTTTTTGCTCCTGCTCTCCTCCCTTCTTTCTTCCAGCCTCAACCTACCTGGCCTTCCCATCACAGGAGCCACGTCATCCTTCAGGGCCACAGGGCTGGGAATGCCAGAGGCTGCTGTGCAGGCAGCCTGGGACCTTCCACAGGGCCCAGCAGTAGCTAGTTATCTACACTGGGGAGAATCCTGTCCCTGTTAAAGTTAATCAGAGCTTTCCAATCATTTCTCTGAGAGCAAGGTCTCATCTATAGCTTCTGGGAGAGCAAGGCGTGCAAGGTGTCTCTGACATAGTTTTAAAAGATAAAAGATGTATTTTATTACTACAGTGAGTGTCACACTCTCTGTGGAGAGCCACAGCAGTGTTAATTTTCCCCAAAATTCAGTCTTGTATTTAGTAGCACTGGAGTTCCTCCTTCTTCACAGACTTCCAGAGAAAAGGAATTATATTCATAGGATGTATTGTCACTTCCTTTGTAAATTCTTTCCTGTGTTAGAAGCTTGTCATGAAATAAAGAATTTCAATTAAAATAAAGAGCAATGTAAAAATACAGGTAAAAAGGGATTATTATTTAGTTCAGTTGAAATTCTTCAGAATTACCTCAAAAAAGAGGTAAAATGAACAATTTCCTGTCGAAGTTACAGGAAAAAAATTCAATAGCAGGAAAAGAAAACACTATTTCTAGGGAATAAAAAAAATCTCATTAAATAAGAGTAACTAAGCTTCAAAAATTTGAACTCTGAAGGTGGCTCATTCCTCATTTTTTGCTCTCCAAGGGAGTGGCTTCCCAACTCTGGCATCTGCTGTGTTGAGCAATAGAAACCTTTATAAATAAATGTCTTAAATGTAAGTTCTTTTGAAGATGTTTGTGAAGCATCTATATGATGCTTTTGGCAAAATCTTCCATGTGTGTGTACACGTGGTTGCCCAGAGACTGAAAAGCAGGTTAAGCCTTTAAAGGAATCAATTATATATGACTGGAAATTCTAATAATTTGGGATCCTCATTAATTGACCCTTTAGTGAAAAAAAAAAACAACTATTTTAGTCTGGAACTTCTATCACTAATCTTGTATCTCTTTTGAAAAATACATTTCTAAGAGTTATTGTTGTACTGCTACCAGAATCTAAGAAAAGCCAAAGTGAGTTTTGGCACCCTGCAAGCTGCCTGACCAGGAGTTTTATGTTGTAAAAGCCTTGTGTAAAGACTGTGCTGTGTAAAGACAAAAGATCATAGAAACCCACAAGCTTACATTTAACTTCATGAACTTTTGCTTTGCAACATTGGACACTGATTGGAAATGCATTGTAAAAATCAGTGAAATGCAAGATTTTTTAAGGCATCTTCAGAGATAATTTGCATGTCCTTCACATGGAACTTTTTGTAAGCATTCTTCACATGAATATATGGCAACATCAGATTTTTGTTTGTAAATTAATTCTAGATTACTTTTCTGAACATTTCTGTTATCTCCTTATTGTTCTGTTAATCTAAGCTATTAATTATATTACTCTCTATGATCACAGAGAATTTAAGATTCTTTCATAGGATATTGTGAAGGGGATAATTTGATCTCCCACAGCAAAATGCTTTCTTTAAAGAAAAAACAAACAAACAAACAAAAAACACACAGGAAAATCTTATAAAACAGTCTCAGACATGGTTAACTTGTTAACTTTCTTAAAAGTGAACATGTCATCCAAATTACTGATCATTCAATCATCTTCCAAATCACTGATCATTTCTTTTATATATGGAATTGAGAAAGATGGAACAAGTTCCTTTGTGAAGTGTCAAGAGACCATCCTAATAAGTTTCTCCCTCGTGATGAAGAGCTATCACCAAATATTTTGCATTTTACTTTGTTCTACATGGAATTCATCAGCAAGAAATACAACTGGGAATAAAATATAGGTAATTTCATGCTTTTAAGACTGCAGATGAGAAGACAGAGGTGATTGTGGCCAAGGAGCAAAATAGATTCAGCAGACCGACCTTGCCAAATATAAAGCAAACATAAATTAAAATTTGTATTTTTCCTCACATTAAAGCAATAACAAAGCTTAAAATGTTTTGTTTTTCTACAGAATCAGGTAAATGGATTAAGTTCCCTACATCTTTTTATCAGTGCTTGAGGAACAGCATGTGATTGTATTTCATCTGTGTGCTTTAAAAGGTAGTCTTATGCCTATGTATTCACAATACAGCACAAATAGTCCAGGAACTTCATCTTCTCTATGTGAGTTGTAGCTAGAAAACAAGACAATGTGCTAGAACAAATAGCCAAATCTACATCCCCAGATTGGTGCAAGAGTGATTTATTTGTAGTCTCTCCGCACATAATTCTTTAAAATACTTAACTACTTAAACTTTTGACCGTAGGCATTTTATTCACTGTATAGAAGCCTGTATCAACCCAGGAGATTATTTTTTGTTCAACAGCCTCTGGAAGTTGCTCAATTTTGTTTCTGTGTCAGGCATCTCTAGGTAAAATCATTACCCTTCATTGTGTAAATTAAGCTGTGACTCACACAGACAGAGCCTCCAACATGATGGGGCTGTGCCCAGGCTGGGTAATTCATGGAGAGGGTTAAAAAATCAGAATCAAATGCTGGCTGTGAGTTAAAGAGAATAGGGGATAAGAGCTTAGGCTTAACCTATGGGGGGACCTAAGGAATAAAGCAAACCAGAGTCCAGTGTGGGGAAGAAAGGAAAAAAAGCAAAAAGGCTAAAAGAGATCAGGCCTAATGAGCCTTTCGAGGAAAATGGGAGACTGGAGCCTCAGAACGAAACAGTGGCCCAGCAAAGCAAGGATAAAATGGATCAGCCACAATGTCACCAAATTGATCCAGAGTTCAAAAACCATCAAATCAACGTATACAATAAAATAAATTAAAAAAGAAGTTCAAACAGTGTCAGGTTCCTTAAAGCTCACTTGCTGACATCAAACATAATAAGAAAAAGACCTGTTTGTAACATAATGTGACTCTTTTCCAAACAGAGCCTTTGAAATGTATGTACTGGCCTGTCGTTTTCTGTTGTATAGTTCTTGCATCATATATTTATGGCATAATTTTTATATGCTATGAAAAATATATATGGTATGAAAAAGAGAAATAAACATGGAAGAATCAGAGAGATATATTTAGACTACAGAGGTTTTATCCTGTGTGTTAAGTGTGCCATGCTACCATCTAGACTGATGGCTTGAGAAATGAGCCAGAGAGGGGAATGGGGGGAAATTCTGGAGTGCAAATTAAACCAAATAAATTCTCTATATAAAAACACAGTAAATAGCTACAACAAATGCACACTAAAGGAGCAGAAGGTATTAATTCCTATCAAGAGCATTTCTAATGTACCTATTACTCTAATGTGTAAGTGACAAACAAGACAAAGAAAAGACCCTGTGTGTCAAAGCCCATATATCTCTTCATGACGTAAAGAGGTGGTGCTACCCATATTTAGCAGGTTTTATTTAGCCACCTACGCACCTCTGACTTGGTAGACTTATTTTTGATAAGTGGTGCTTAAAAGTGTTGGTATGAAGCATAAGTAGCTAATGCAAATATGTTACCGACCCCTACCAGAGCCAGCAATTATGTAAATTTTCAAAGCCTTCATCTTTTATAATTAGATGTGTCTGGCTTAGAGAGAAGGACTTCCATTGCTGGCCAGCTCAGTCCTTATTCCAGTATTTTACCAGAAATTATATATTTGAAATCAGAGGAATATTATATTCTTTACTACATTTTAAAATATAGCTTGGAATAGTTGAAAGACCTTTAGTAATTATTTTCTTGTTTGCTATGCTTGAAAGATGAATAAAAGCATGGAAACACTTGGTGAATAACATCTTGTAACTGATTCTAATTAAACGTACTTTCAGTTTCTCCTAAGTGTATGAAATGCTAATTACTTTTCACAAAATCCAGAATGCAAGTTTTCTTAGCTTAGTTAAAGGAGAAAAGACAGGTTTCTGTGCAAGGCTAGAAATCTCTCTATATGTAAATCCTAGTGATATTCCTCATTAGAAAGATGCTTTCCCTATAGGCCAGTCATTGCTGGACAGCTTCAGGGGCTGATCCAAAGTACACTGAGGCAAACAGAGAGATTATGGTGATTTCATCTTGATTTGGATCAGGCCCTAAAGGGCTCCTCAAGCTACAGGGACAAAAGCATGCTGTATTGATATGCATCAATATTTCATACAAATTTCATTGTCTTAAATGCGATGGTTTTTTCTCAGAACTTTGTATCTAGGAGTAGTGTTAAGGTACCCCTGTGTCCTTGTGTGCCTGTCTTTGCATATTCGTGATTTGCTGTGAGAAGCAGAGGCTCTGCTGGATCCAATGTTTTCTCCTAGTGGTATTAAGGTAGGAAAAAGTATTGGTGCTACCTCCAGTATACACATGCTGTGTGTGGCTGAATGCCACTTATCAGTTGCCAAATTATTCACAACAATGTAGCTTTGGAGTGCTCAGATCCCTTTGGATAAAGTCAAACTTGGGGCAGAGTGGCAGCATCTCATGCAATGCTGCATGCCTGGACTTAGAGCTGTATCCCAGGGCTGCCCTTGGCCTCTCTTCTCACCTGCCCACCCACAGGGTTAGGATATATTTTATGACACCAGAGCAGTTCCCCTGAGTTAGTCACTCAAATGGCAGGAACAGAAGGGGGAAAAAATCCTCTCTGATATTTCTACTGCTTTACCCTTTCATCTAGTCATTATTGCCTCTGCAGAGTGTGAAATCCTGCCATTCAGGCTCAGTCATGATTTATGCCCATTTTGTAGTGGTTTAAATAACTCCTGCAGGTGCAAGACAGTGAAGAATCAGGCCACTGGGATGCACTAGGCACAAGGGTGTACTTACTGCCTTCTGCAGCAGTGGGATTGTGAAGAACACCATAATGACTCTTTACATTCTATCCCAGCTGCACTTAAGTGTGTACGTGTATGAAACAACTTCAGAAGTGTATAGCAAAGAGCCAAGGAAGATAAATAATAATTCAGAAAACTTCTCTAGGTTAATATGCTAAAACTTGCTAGATATACCCTCACATAAAGAAAGTACTTATTAGCAGACCTCAGTGAAATGCAGGGTGGATGTGGTGTAAAGCTGTTCACCTCAGACACTGTGGCTGAGGTGAATGGGTACGTGCCTACAGTCACAGCAGAGGAAGCAGGTGTGGGCACATCTTTCCTTTCAGCACTAGGGGAGAAGTCAATATATTAAATCCTGGGGTTGGTGCGCAGGCAGTTAGATCTGAATATTTTCTGTTATATTCTTAGGCAGCAGGTTTATTTTCACTGTATTATTTGACGCTGATTTTCCTATACCAAAGGCACCTATGTCTGAACAGGTACAATCTCCAGTTTGCACTAACCTACCTACAGGTGAGGTAGTTTAGTGACTCATTTATTCCATAGATGCGTGTATTGCACTTGTCCTTTCAATAAAGGGAGGGCTTTAGTTTCCTGCACCATCAATTTAAAACCACGAACAGCAAATGTGATTAAAAATAGAGCAATGTAACAAAATTAGAGGTGAACCACCAAACCACTATGTGTCCAAAAAGGGAAAAAATAGGATTAATAAATGATGCAGTGAGAGAGGTGAAGCATGCTTGCAGGGAGTAGAAGTACCAAACGTTATAGGTGGTACTATGTACTGTGAATGAACATTAAAAGCCTTGGAGGCTGGGTTCAGAAGCTTATCAGAAGTTACCTTGGCCTATTTGATTGAGAATTCATGCTGGTAATTTCCAAAAATTGGATTTTCTTGTGAGATCTTTAGTAGTTTCTTGTCTGGGTCAGATTAAAGGACAAGAAGGACAGCTCTGCTGGCACTACAGTGTTTCTGCTTGCTAGCCTAGTTAAAACTAGGAGGTACACAGATATTAGAAGCACATAGACATAAAATACTAAAATAAAGCCAGATTTTTCATGCTTTAGAACAGTGCTGCATACAGTATAATCATTTCAAGTACACAAAGAAGATCCAGACACACTCTTTTATCGTTTTTCTGGCTCCTAAATGGGTCAGGCAGAGGCCCATTTTCATAGAAAGCTCCAAGCCTTAAAAAGCATGTGGCCAAAGTTAGGTATCTAAATTCATAAAACCTAAATAAGTTTCAGTATTTTTATATATGTATGTTGGGAGTTTTTTTTAGCATCAAGGCACTCAGAATGTTCCCAGAAAACACTCAGCACCTTTGCAAGCAAGCAAATTAAATAACTGGTTTTTAAATACATCGAATTTTAAGTGATTGGCAGGTGTGTGTGGCATTGATCTTTTTTTTGCTGTGCATTTTTGTTACAGAAAGGATACATATTTCTCAGTTGTCACCTGTATTATATGGTAGTGGGCTCTCAAACCTTGTCCTCTAAACAACTTCAAAGGACAATGATAAGAATTCAACTGACCACTGACTGACACATTGAAAGGAATTCTACAAATTCGGGCTTGTCACTTGAGCCAACATCACTTTGATGATGGTACCAGAGTAATTCAGAGAAAAAAGGGTATTCACATTGCCGACCATTTAATTTAAAACAAAACAAAGTCAATCTTTTGGGAGCCTTGAGCTCAGCAATAGCTCTTGCAGGACAGTGGCAGCAGAGATTAGCCCTGCAGCAACCAGTCTGTATTAACACTTTGAGGCATGGAGATATTTTGGGGGTAGAGAGATGGAGATGTGGCTGCGGCAGAGCCAGAGCTTTGCTGCCAGCCTCTCATGCTGGGGATAGATATGGTCTCGACACAAGATGGCACCAGGGACCAGCCTCTCAGGGAAGCCTACCAAACCTTTTGCCTCATGGCCTGCAGCAAGCACAGGTGTTTTAAATCTGTTCATTTCTTCGAGTTGCCAAAAATAGTTAGTGAAGCATATTTTCAGATGAACAAAATTTCTGTCTCAGTGAGACTGCTGGCCCTGGTTGTGCTTGAGAGCACACTCTGCTGAGAAGGACTCCTTGTTTTGCACCACGACACTGGCTCTTCTCCTAAAGAAATGCTCTCAGAAGTCCTGCATCTTACAGCCTCTTTCAACACCAATGTGAGAGCCTTTCCTTTTGCTCTAAACCACAAATCCTTAAGATACCTTTTTTTAATCTTACAAACTTCCTAGCAAAATAGTGACATGATTTAGCTTTTTGTGCCTAAATTTGAGGCTAGTATGTCTGGTTTCCAGTGCAGAGGCTGGGAGTGTATTTTGCTTAAATACGTGTTGTAATGATTGTAATACTGACAAATGTGAGACTACTCATATTCACTAATACAGGTCTGTAATAAGACCTCATTGTAAAAATAATTTCTCTTTCTGTTACTGCCTTTTAGAAATTAACTTAAAATGGAAATTTGCATGTTCTAGCATGAAGGGCACACTTATTTTTTTAGCAGCTTTGCTCATAATCACTGCTCTGTGAAAAAATGCACTGGGAAAAAAATTGCACAAGGTTCAACTTCTTAGCTGTTAAAATTCACTTCTGAAAGGGTATTAAAAATATATAGTTTCCCTAACTAATTTCTTCTATGTGAATAACTGCTGGAAACACTGACAAGGGAATGTAAACAAGAATGATCACAGTTTAAAAATGGTCCCTTCATTAGTCCCTGGCCTGCAGTCCAGGTGTATTTGGGATCCCCACTTAGCTGTCTGGCAGTGTAACCTTGCTGCGGGGCTGTGCGTTCCACAGCGATCACACAATTAAGTAGCAATGGCTGGCAACACTACTGCTCAATTAGTCTCATATAGTATGTCAAGCTAGAAGATATTTCACAAATAGATCTTTCAGAGATACTTGCCTTGGCAAATTCACTTTAAGGCGAGGCAGCATAAAGAGTGCTTTTAAGTGAAACACATTATACCATAGCAATTTTGTTTTTCTGGTGGCTAAAAGCAATGGGTCAAAATCTGTGAATTACACTGATAAAGACCATAGAAGTCAGTACATTTGGACAGATAAGACTGAGAGAAGCACCGAGCCCTGTCTCACAGTCAGTGTTTATAATAATCTGCAGACGCGGACCATGCAAGAAGGACTATCACCCTACTAGCAGCTTGTCATGAATTGTCATTTGAAATGATAACATAATTGTGCGCATGTACCATCATGAGGTGGCCTGAAGCCAGAGCCTGAAGCAGCCAGATGAGCTGTTAAAGGGAGGTGATGTCTTCCAAGTCTGAGCAGGTGGAAACAAGATACACATCTCACTCTCCCTAGCCCATAAACATGCTACTGCTTTTCTAGGCGCCCTTTAGGGGTCAACACTTGGGATGAAAAAAGACTTGGCTGTTCTGTCCTGAGTGTCAGACTGCTGGGACATTACAGGTTGCCATGATCTGAGCAACCACATGGCAAATTCACAAAGCATTCATGCAGCTCTGCTGGTAGACCAAAGATGTCCTGTGGCAGCGAAACAGAGCTGGCTTGGTGCAGTCACCCTTCCTTGGGACCAGGTTCCTCTCTGCCCTAGTGTGCTGGCTCACTGTAGGTCTTTATTTCAATATCTTTTCATTTATGCTCAAAATCTGGAGAGGTTGCAAGAGCAGATTTGGAACCTAGCACACCTCTATTTTTTTTTTTTAGGTAAAATAAGTATGAGAAATGATTGTCCCAATTTTCTGAAAAGGTATAGGAAGTACATTTAGGACACTGTTTTCTGGGAAACAACAAGAAGCGTTGCCCAGCTCTGTCATTCACCATGCTTCTAAGACATTACAACTTTGCCATAATACCATGGCAGACTCAAACTCATGCCCTCCTGCCATCTGCTGACTATTGTCTTTCATCCCTCTGTCCATGCTCCTGTTACCATTGTGTGTGCTTCATTCCCGAGGGCTGAAAGTGGATTCCTTTCTGTGAATGCCTCCTCGGATCTGTGCTGGAAACAACACAAGAGCTCTCTGTGCAGTGGTCTGTGGCTTGAGGATGACCTGGGCAAGTTCTGAGCCACACCCATCCTTGGCTGTGTGTTTGGCTTCATTTTTAGGTAAGCCTGTCAAGATGACTGTGTTGTGCACTGGAACTTGTCCTATGTGTAGCACCTTGTTGCATTTTGGACTTTGTAGTTCTAGAGAAGAGCTGATTAGGGCTAGTTGCTCCATTTTAAGAGGAACAGGATTTTGGAGAGTCATGGTGAGTACATAGAGACAGCTAGTTGGAAGGCTGCAGTTGAGAAAAGGCTGTGCCAGAACATATGGAAAAAAAGACAAAAGGAAAACTTATCACAGAAAAAGAAAAAACAGAAGTTATAAATTAGCAGTTGAGAAGACACATTCAAGAAGAAAAAAACCAGTGTTTATTATAGCCAGTGAGAGGGAAAATCTAATCAGGATGGAATACTTGATGAGAGAATTTCAGATAAATACAGTGTTTGGGAAAACTAATTAGATGATAAATTAAGAGATCGTATAATAGCAAATCAGGGCAAATATTCCTGTTATCAGAATTACTGGTGAATAATATCCTAATAGAGGTTTTAAATCTTTCCTCAGCATATATATTTTCTGGCAAATATTTTCTAAATATACTGTCATATGACATCTATTTCTCTAATGTCTCTAGATTATGCATTCATACATTTGAAGACCCTTTGGTAATCTAATAGGACTGAATTTAAGGTGCAGTGGAGTCTTAACTCTAATTTCCTAATTTTAGTGAGACCAGCATTTCACCTCTAATATGTTGTTAACCTGCTTGCATGCCTATAATGTAAAGAAACTTTCTATACTTGGGGAGAGAGAGGTGTCATAACTTGTTCATTAAACCCACAGAAATCTTCCTCATTCACTCCTCAGCTGTTCTGCATGTTCTGTGCTCTGTACAGGACAAATATAAAATCTGCACTTGTATGAAGGAAAAGAGTACCTAAGTAGAAACCACTTAAAGTATGAGCCAGCTCTATTAAAAACACATTTACATGGATCCTGTGTGTTTACAAAATGATAGAAAAGTGGGGTCCAGAGTATGTAATTGACCCATTTCCTTTCTTTTATCAGTCTGACTTTATGCTCTTTTCAAAAGCAAAGCACTTGAATTTGTTTTTTGGTAATCAAACTTTTCTGTATGTATTGAAAAGTAGTTCACAAGTTATTACTTGCCATCAGATTTTCCAGTCTTTATCAATGTTATCTCATGTCTTTGGGAAGCACCTAAAAATGGCCTGTGTCATATTGGTAATACTATGCACTTAAATGTTACACCTCAGATCCAGAATGAATTAAACACATACAGGACTCAGTGAAATAATGGACATATGCCAAGTTCATCTGTGTGTTTGTCCTGAGTGGCATTTAAATCCATTCACAAACACAAGGTAAGCTGCATAACTCAGCCATGCTGAGGAAGATTGCCAAATATGTGTTGGGGGGTTTATGTCGTGTATGTTTTTACATATAATCAGTTGAGCTCTGAGAACTTGATTAATCACTTTGACTTATAAACTGGAGAACAAGGAAAGTCACCTGAGTTAGAGATAAATGCCACTACACCCCCAAGACAGCATGCAGCAGCCCTGTCTAGCTGAGAAACTGGCCCAAAGGAGGTCAGAGTCCCTTGAAAAGCCCGTAGGAATGTCTAAAAATATAATGCCTAAGAACACTCTTTTTGCACTAAGAAAACAGAGAATGACTTTTAGGTACAAGTACTCTTGTACCTAGTAGAAACCTGCAGGTCTTTTTCAGTAAGAGGTGTGCTTCTATCATTACAGCTGTGAGGAGGTACATCTGACTGTGGTAGGACTTATTCATAGCTCATCCATTTACATTTTTTCTTTTCATCTTCAGCTTTGCTCCCCTTGTTTCCTGACCATAGCATTTGATCAGAGATTTATAGATAAATTAACACTACTGCCAGCCTTTCCCCTGCCAGCCTTGCTGTCATTAAGTGGTGGCTACTTGTCAGGAGCTCAGGAGCAGAGATAGCAGCGTTGTGGGAAAAATAAAGTCAGTTCAGTGTTACCCTACAAAAGCTGACCATCTGAGGTTCTAATGTAGTAGGGAGTGAAAAACAGTGCATGGTGCTGGTCTTAAAGAAATCATTACATCAAGGGTTTGTCCGAAGAGGTTCTTATAGTTCATTTGAGTTTCCTGTTTGCCTGGCCTCTCACTGTGTGAAGGGGCCCAGGTGAGACCCAGAGGCGGAACGGACCCACGCAAGACAGTGCAATGCTAGATCCTGTCAAAATATGGATGTTCCTTACAATATCTGCTGCATACTTTGTCCAGATTCAGAAATCAATTATCTCAAAATTACCTCCTTTTGGTGTTTACTCAGTTTGACTGCAGTTTGTTACTTTAACCAGCCAGCATTCATTAACCAACCTGTTTTGCGCATACCAAATATGACCTAGGTCCCTCTAAGTTCAGACAGAAAGACCTAAAATATTTTTAATCTTCACTTAACTCAGAGGGAAGCTTGAGCTCGACTCCTACCATCTCCTCCTTTCACCGCACCATAACAATGCCTGAAAAGTTTGAGTTATTTCATGTAAGTTAGAAATGTGAATGTGTTACGAGTCAGCTTTGAATATGGCCTCGATTCCAAAAGGTGTTATCATCAAATCAAAATTATTCACACATGTCAAGTTAACATTTTATTTTTATTCCTTACTCAATTTTTGGCAAGCTTACAGGAGCTGTCAGTGTTTCAGTATTTTGAGAAGAATATTTTAATAAAACAGTGATGTGCTGAAAGGGGTTCACAAGAACTCACTAGAGGCCCTTGTTAAAATTCTGCCACCCTTCAAAAAATTATTCCCTTGCCTCTCAAGGAGTTCACCCCCTCTCTGGATACTGCTAAATCATTTCTGCCAGGGATGAGTTTCATCCCTTGGGGCTCATAAAGATACTTCTGAAGAGCAAATTGTTTGCCTTTGAAATAGACCAGATTGCATGAAATAGCAGACACTTTAAAAATAAATTCCTGGGGTAGCAACACTTCCCCGCTCCCCCCGCCCAAGCATCCGATCCGATCTCCACCACCCGTACCTCTCATTGTGTTATACTATCAAGTACTCAATCTATTTCTCAGGAACAAAGTATAAACAGTTCCAGCAAGTGCACTTAATATAACTTTTTTTGCCAAGTGGCATTGCCTCCCTGCTAGGCTGTGGTTATAGGAAAGCATTTATATTTAAAGGTAAAAAACCAAAAAAGCCAGGTTCTCCCCATGAGCATAGAGGGCTTGAGTTTATTTCAGTTTAAAAGGTGAAATTTTTGTAGGACTCTTTTCAAAAGTGTTTTAGCATATGACTGTAATAAAATAAAAGCTCTATAAGGTGCTATTTAAAAAATGAAGTAGTCAAAAATGGGAATTCAGATAATCTTGCTAAAATGGGTTAATTCTTTATTTCTATTGCTTAATTTGATGTGATTGAATGTTTAAATTATGACTGCGTAGACCTAGATGAGTTTGCCCTGGAGGAATAGGTGTGCTGGATACACCAGAGCTTCTTTTTTAAATGCTGAATTGAGAGAAAATATCTGAGTAGAAATCTTTCTACTGAGTGCATTCTTGCTAATCACTGAAAAATAGGGTCTTATCTGTATAAGATATGCATGATTCACATTTTATTGCAATAAAAAAAAAATCTAAGATGATGCTCTTTGTTTTAAAACAGACGTAAACCTTGCCTATCTGTTCCAAGTGTAAATTAACACTGTTGCATTTCATTAGCCAAAAGAAAACCTGAAAACTCTGAATGGCCCTTTTTTCCCTCATTGGCTTGTTAATTCTGAAACTCACAGATGATTACTGAAATGGGAATATTATTAATGTCTTTCACAGCAAAATTTAAATGACCCATCTGACACATGGTCTAGTTTTGTTTGGGTTGTTTTTTCCAATTCAATGGCTGTGGCAATTGGAAAAATAATATAGATCACCATTTAAAATGAATGGGCCATGAGACCCTGCTATATTAGTATAAAAGCTAACAAGTATAGCTGCTATTTCCACTGCTGCATTCTTTGGTTTCACATTTAAAATATTCTATAAAATACCTTTTATTTCTCCTAAGCTGCTGTAAAACTAAGCTTGCTGCTGACTTGAAAGGGTAAAATCCTATTTAGTGGAACATTGCTCCTGAGCAAGATTTAAGTTCACCAGCTACTGATCACTGCTTTACTGATGTTTGTCCTGCTTTTAGGGCCAATGCTAGAAAATAGTACCAATGGGTGCTTGTGTGCTTTAGGTGATGTGTTGTCACTGTATGAAAAATGAACCAACCAAGCAAGATGTTAGGAACTAATACTTAAAACCTGTCTCAAGAAAGTGTTGATTGCCTCTGCAGCTCTGATGGTATTATAGTTTTACTGGTTTCTTAGTAAGGAGTAAGACATGACTATCATCATTGGGCAGATGACCAAGAAGGCTAGGCTGCACTCCTGCTGCTCAAATACTGAAAGACTGGGGAAAATACTCAGCCTCCTTACAGCTTCATTTTTCCCTCTCTCCTAAATATGGTAAGACATTTACCTCCTCCATGAAACGTTCACACATGAGTTTTGATGAAAAATGTTATGGGGAAGATAGGTACTAACAACACTTTAATGCCCATGCAAGATGAAAAGTGGCTGAACTAAGAAAATGAACATGATCCTGAGTAGTTAACAGTCATAGTCACAGTAACTTTTGCTGACAGGCAAATGACTAAAGCCTGGAATTTCTGGCTTATTCTGAAGATTTGAATTGTGTAATTACTCTCTTAGAGGAGTTAGAGTTGAAGGGAAATGTATGATGTATAAACACATATCAGAAGATGCAGCTTCATATGCAGTTTGGAGTAAGAGGGAAAAACTTTTCCAAAGGAAAGTAATTGAACGTGCTGATACTCATAAACCCACAGGTCACATAATTTTGTGTAGCAAAAACATTGAAAGATAATCTCTGCTGGTTTTGTACAAACCTTTTTAGGGTTTGTTGTTGTTAAGATTATCTTTGGAGCTGTAGCTGAAAGCCTGTATCTAGCACTTTTTGAATATAGAAGTCTGCAGTTGTAGGCACAGCAGGATTTAAAGGGGTGCACATTGCCTTATAGGGGAGACAGTGGGCTAGTGTTCCTGCACCACATTAGGAAAAAAATGTATTAGGCAACAATACTGGCAAACTTACTTTTCAGTTGAACATTTGTCTTTTTTGTCTTCCACTATGATGGCTAAGTTGATATGTGGTTTTTGAAACAATTTTTTCAAGTACTTGTCGTGATCTTCAATCAGTCAACAGTTGCACAGATTTGGCAATGGTAGCAGTAGATCTTGAAGTGTGAAAATTATTAGTACAACATCCAAGTAGACACCCAAAATTCTAGACAATTCCTGAAGTGCTGATTTCCATGAATTCAAGTAGTTGGGAATATTTGTGATGTGTAATAGCCTGACATGGAGCTTTATCACTGAAAACAAGTGCATCGTATCACCCTGGTGAGCAAAGCATCCTTCCTGAGAGGAAGTGTAAGAATAGGATTTGGGAAGAGGAGACCCTGCAGGCATTGCAGACTAACCTAGTATGAGAGCCACACTGATTCTGATCTCGACTGAGGATGTCTGAACATCCATTTGAACAGAATACTTAGTTATTAATACTTAGCTACCTCAGAAGAAGCTGTTGAGAAAAAGAAGGGCCTGTGCCAAAGATCTCTATGGAGCATTCAGCTTGGTGGCAGTAAAAGAGATCCATTTTTTGTTGTTTTGGCAGTACTTCTACTGAATTAGCTTTATCTTGAATTTCATATTTCCTGGGACATATTAAACAGAGTGGGAAAGCAGTAGATCTGTCCTCTGAGTCAACAAAGATTTTAAGGAAAATTGAGAGGTATTGATAATCCGGATTGCTTTGGAATCAGCTGTGCAAAATCCCTAAATTACAAAACAGAATATAAAAAATGTCAATGTAAAAAAACTCAGTGATGAAACTTTCCCATTTAGAACTTCATAGTCCAATTTCCCAGGACACAAATTCTATTTTGGAAGAAAAATTTTTGATCAATCATAGTTGATTTAACGTATATATTTCTTCAAATTATAGCTGTGTGCGCATTCAGTTCTGCATATATATTTTTAATTTTTTTCATTAGTGATCTGCATTAAAATTACTTGCAGAAATGTTTGGATTAGTTAGAGTTGTTAAAAAAACCTACACAGCTGAGTGCCTAGTGCAGCAATTTTTGTTGGTGTGCAATACCAATGCTACAGAAATATATATTAAAATGTTGTATGAAGATTGTTACACTGATGATGCAGAGCATGCATTTGCCAGCTTTTCAGATGATGGAAAGACAGAGAATATTACCAGGGCTGTAATAATGCATTTAGATATTAATTTTTTCCTTTGATATTATATATCACATAACAGCCTATTCACAGTCCCAGTCTGAAGACAGACATCAGAACTGTTACATGTATTTTATTAACATTTAAATTATGTGTTCTTGAACCATCACTTTATACTAGCAAACTGAAGGAATGCATTTTGATAAAAAAGAGACATACTTGACTCAGCTTCTTTTTATGTTTTAACTGTTGCTGTCCTGCATAAGGCTCTGCTATTAGAGTCCATTAGCACAGTGACTCTACAACTTGGTGAGGGATTTATGGGTCAGTTTGACTCTGCAGACATGGTGGTTAAGGTGTGAAGTAGCCATAGGAAATCCAGTCTTAAACAACAATTTGTACTGCCAAAACCCAGGAAGGGACTACAGCAGCCTTTAGCAGAGGTTGTTAGGATAGTTCCTTCTTAAAGCAGAGAAAGAAACTATAAGTGTCAAATCATAACTGATTATTCTTTGCAAATTCTGGCCATCCAAGAGGGCATAGTGAAGTTACTTAGATATAAACAATTCCTTTATAGTTGAAAGGGTATATAGGAATCCTGGACTTACAAGGCTTTTACTTCAGTGCAAGAAGAGCATGGAGAAAAGACTGAGATGATGCATGACGAGTCACAGCTAAAATACCTGTCTTACTCTGCTGCAAGGGAAAGGTCCTTAGGCAAAGATCTTGTTTTCTTATCTGTACTGTGTGATGTTTTACTCTCTTCTGCTTTCTTTTTATACCTCAATATGGTTTCCTTTACAGGTTTGAAGTAATTGATTTCTTGTAACTGCAGCCTCTTCTAAAATTCTTACTTTTGTGAAAGAGGCTGCTAATTCTTAAAAAAAATTAAAAAATATATAAAAATAGGAGAGCGAGAGAAAGATTAAGAAATCTGCAGTACTATGGCTTATGCTACTATCTGTGGCCCAATATTTCCAGTCATACTTTATTCCAAGAAGAAGCAGTCTGTGTCCATGTTTTGCCTGTGCTAACTGAAAGAGAGGCCAGGCATGGGAGAGACTGTTGGTTATCCTGTGTTATTTCCAGCCCATTTACAGACTGTGCTGATTTAACCTTCTGAGAAAACATCTGAGCAATGTTTGAGGGACTTGATGTGCCATAAATCATTCCCAATGGGAAGTGTGGGGAAGACTGGTCAGAATAGCCTCTCTTCTCTGTGCACCATCCTTCAGCCCAACTGGCTAGACAGAGATGAGAGTGTGCAGACATGAAGTTACCTTTCCCAGTAGTGCAGGTTACTCAAGGAGAATTCTTTTAAACACTGGTAAGACATGCTCCTGTACAGCCATAATTATATATGGCTGAAGAAAGAAATGACAAAGAGGAGGTAAAGAGTTATTGCAAATGTAGTTGCAAGTGACTGGGAGGCTGTGTTGATGGGAGTGCTTAGGGGTCAGGAACTGGAATCAACATTATTCAATATATTCATTCATGACCTTGAGGACAAAATGAATTCCATACTAATTAAAATTTTTGGACAACATGCGTTAAAGGAAGGGTAAATAGAGAAGAAGGCAAATTAAAAATCCAAAAGGGTCTGAATAATTTGAGGGTGGATCAAAAAGAGAGGAAGTTTATGTAAAGAAATCAAGGCAGAACATCAGAAGTAGTATTTGAAGTTCTTTTTTGTTGTAAGCATCAGAGAATTTTGGTGGATTTTTGCACCATCTGTTCTTTCATATTTTGACACAAGACCACTCTTTGCCCTTGGTTCCCCTGAAGTCACACATATAGAACAATAGGACACTAGGGTAAAACAGCATAATTTAAAGATACCTTAGGGGTATATAAGGACTTTTAGTCTCTGATCCATCCCACCTGACTCCACGAACTTAACTGAAGTACTTAGGTGTCCAACTATAAAAGTAAGGTAGGAAGAATCCAAGCCTCATAGGTGACCATGAGAAGAGTATGGACAAGGTGATTTTCACCATTATCATCTTCTTTCTGAGAAGCACTCTTGTCTCATCAGCTGTCTTGGAAGAACATGTTTTATAAGCAGGGAAAAATAAGAAAGGAAGGGTTCACAGAGAAAACTGCGAGGAATGGGAGCACTGTTCCCATTTCAAATTAAAAATAAGGGCAATAGCACCAATTTCTTTTGTGATCCAAGTGTCCAAATGAATTGGATCATCAAAGGTTATACTGCCTAAGTGTTAAGCAGAATATGGTTTGAAAGAAATCAGTGTCTTGTAATAACTGTAAGGATGAAAGAGTCTAAAATATCCAACTATATATAATATCTATGAAATTAAGCCGCATAATGTAATGACATGTTATGCTACCATTAACACATTATAACTATGTAATTTGGAAGGCTAATTTTTTTTTGTAAAACCACTTAACTACATAAAATTGAAAATAATGATTATTGTAACTACTTCCATTTTTTGTCTTTGGAAGTTCAAAATTAAATATGCCATATACAGTTATTTTATGGTGATGTGTAATTTTATGAAATGGTCGTATAACATGTACGGTAATTATTGACATAAAAATCCTAAATACATAAATCATCACATATAAAATCTGTTATAACACATTAACTTTACCAGCAGCCAAGGTAAGTCATTCAGCATCTCATTGACTTAACACCCAGAGCTGACCAAGGAACCCAGATAAGATGACAGGAAATTGCAAATCTCAGCTAAGATATAAAATAATAATATCAAGGCAGCCTTGGATCTGAAACTTCTCCGTTTTCTTCTGACTTCCTAGTACTTCAATTCTTTGAAGACCAGCATGGAAAAAAGTAAAACCTGGCAGGTCACCCGGATGGCCCTCTTAGTGTGGTTGTAATGTATCTTGCAGTTGGGTTCCCATCAGTCCTTTGGAGACTATTCAACTGCCTAACTCAGCTCATTTTCAGGATTTTTTTTTTTAATATTCGGTCTAATTTTTTCTCTATCGCTCTTGCTAATATGCTTTAAAAATTTAGACTGTTATCATTCTCCCCATATGTCTTACTTATGACTCTGAAATTATATGTATACATGTCTTCCAGCCTCATAACCATTTCTATTAGTCTTCTCGGAACTCTCTGTAAATTGTTGCTATCATTTAGAGAGGTCTTCTGCTCTGACTCATAAATCCACACATATTTCAGCTACTTTGGGGAAACCAACCTTTCCTGTTAATGAATCAAAATTATTTAAAAGAATATTTATTTCATGCAAGGATTATAAGAGAGGGAAAACTCAGTTGTCAAACCACCAGCAAAACTGTGAGCTAATGATAGATAACAGTTGATCAAACAATATCTATTCTTGAATTTCAAAATTTTCTGTCATTCTGAAGAAGAAATTATTTTATAAAGAGTCTTCCCTGTAGCTAAAAACTTAGAGACTAAAAGAAATATTTTGAAAGATAATCTGTTCTGATAACGTACTCTGTTCTGAGTTTGTAATGTTATTGTATTTTTATTCAAATATATCAAATACTAAAAAATATTTACAACAGTACAGTAATAGGTTTTTATCAATACACTTTGAAATTTTCCATTTTTGTGCAAAATCTGTGTATTCACATGAAAAATGTTTCACAGAAATTTTTTGATAAACTAATTTTTGAAGGGATAGAGCTAGAAAAGCTCCGTTCTTTCACATATCTCCTTCACTGCACAGACTGAAAGATGATTGGCAATTTCAAAGCACTTTTAATTCTATTATACAGTATATCCTCAGAGAATAGGGCTGATGCACTAATAGGCACAGAACACGATACAGAAAAATACGGCAAAAGAGTTTATGTGAGTTATCTCATGTGTGAGCTAGGCTTTGCAGTCTAACAAGAGGGGTAGATTTTACATGTTCTTTGTAACCTAATGTTCCTAGGAAATGAAATGAGTTGTGTTAGATATGGGCAACTTTGTTCATCCTGGGAGTTTGGAAGAACAGAATAGGATAGAAGAACAGAGGAGTAGGAATGTTTCTCCCTTCCCTAGACCTTGTCTGAAGGTGTTGCCTGCACCCAATTTCCTTTATGTACCTGATTTCTTTCCACTGAGTTATTCTGCTCTGTAAGCTGTACCTGGCCACAGAGCAGATCTGTCTCAGGCTCATTCAGTGTGCAAGGCTGAATGATACCAGAGTGTTAAAGAGCTCTCCAACAAGAGCAGGTGATAATACCAAGCCAACTTAACCAGTTCAGCATAACAAAGTCACTGTTTCTCACTGATCTGAGAGGAGTTTGCAGTATGGCAGAAACATGAAGGATGAGAGTTCCATGCTGCAAGATTTCTTTAGCAGACAAAGAGTATTTACAGAAGCACTGGAGAGCTCAGCATTTCCCCCTAGAAGATGGTTTTTTGCTGCTCAGGAGCCTCTTTTGGTACTTTTTTCTTCTATGAATCTGATGATTCTCTCCAGCGTCTTTAAAGGATGCTTAGATTGCCTTATCAGGCACCATTTAGGTGTTTATTAAGGCCAGCTACAAAGAGAATAGTGAAGCATTTGTATGAGATCTTTCATTAACTTCACTACACATACTCAGAAAAATCTGGCCCAAGCAAGTTTACTAGCGTTCTCAAACTTTTTATGCACCTGAATAATTTATTTTGTCATGCATGGAATTTACACCCAACATTTTTTATCAAGACTTCATATTCAATGTATCTCTGTAAATTCAGCTGAAACAGTGGAAATCAGAAAAGTTTTTGAAATTGTTAAGTCCTCTTTCCAGCAAAGAAGTAGCAACTATTTTAAAATCTTCTAAGAGTGGAAAGCCAAGGTGTTAGCTAGAGAAAAAGAAATTTAAAAAGTAAAATTCAATATTTTTAAAATATTGTCAGAAAGAGAACTTACTGAGTTAAAAAGTAAAGCTCCTACTCAGAATGACCAGCCTACAAGTGTGGAGGTGAGTGTGCTTATAATACTACTGTATTTTAATACTAGGTTTTCTCAGTATCAGTCCTGAATATCAATAGTGTGTTTTCTTTTCCCTATGCAGTGTGCACACTCAAGTCCCATTAATGTCAGTGAGCATTTGTATCAACAGGAGACTATAGATCCCTGAGATACTTTTTCATAATGGTGAAGACTTAGTTGAAGAAACTATGGGAGATCAATAATGCACTGAGGACACATTTTCTTCCTTGGTGCGACATACTAGAGGTTTTCTAATGTCAAAACTCAGGTAGGAAACAGAGGCAGACAAGAAGTGGAAATAGCAAATCATTTGGCTGGCTTGAATAGCTTTTCCCAATGATAATCTGGAGCATAATACGGGAAATTTATCACTGATTCCTGTTGCTACATTTTTGTATTTCTTTCAGAGTAATTGTGACATCCTACTGCTAACTGGCAATGTTATCTAGTGTCTGTTCTACAAACCTGTCTCTTTGGCTAACAAAATATTAAATGGCAGGGTAACCTCAAGAAAAGCCCAAAGGGAGCTAGGTATGGTCATGATGCGTTATGTGAGCAGCTTGGAGTTGAAAGGTATCCTGCAGTAACTTCCATTCATACAGAATTTCTGCAAACAGAGTTAAGTAAATGTTTCATACCAGTATCCTGCTGGCTTTTGACTGTAGATAAAGATGTTGAGTGTGGTGCCTTTGAAATGTGGGCTCTAATTTATGCAATTTGCACTATTTTTAGTGTCAGGCAGCTGTTATATCTTTTTCTTTTTTTTTTTTTTCCTTTTCAAATAAAGGACATTTGGGATTTTTTTTACAAGTTGTTAATATTGGTTTACCATTTTTGTAACATCAAGCTAAGGATGCATGATTATATTATAGGAGGAATAAACTTGAAATTCTGGAGAGCAGTATGTGCTATAACAGCATTGTTTTCCTTAGATCAAATCAAGTAATAGTTATGGAGGGAAAACCTGCTTTTGAAACTTGCTACTTTCTTCCAAAGACAGTCAGAGCTGCCACTGAGAGCAAGGTCAGTGCAAAAAAAAATAAGCCAAACCAAACCAAAACAATAGCAAAAAGCCCCAAAACAAAAATGTGAAGATAATCAATAAATACCTAAATTATTTAAGGACAAAATACAACGGGGTGTCTTACTGTCATGCACCATACCCTGCATCGGAGAGCAGACAGGTGGATTGTCTCTAGCCGGAGCTGGGCTGGACACTCTCTCCAGCATGCTCATTAGTAGCTCTGCGCCTGGGCTCCCTGTTAGTAGAAAGGCAGGGATCACAGCAGGGAAGTTAGATCTCAGGCTTCTCACATTCCTGCTCTATCTTAGCAAAGCTTTGCAAAGCCTTTTCTGGCAGCTCATTAGTAGGTGCACTGATGCATAAGAGAAAGTCATTAGAAGTGTTTTTCAACATTGGCTTTTGATCAGGTGACTAGTAGCTTCGTAGAGACATTTACTTACATTGTTTTCTATAAGAGATTCTGTTGCTATATTGAGAATGACACACATATAAAATGTGGAAAACTAGCTTGACCTTTCTATGACAAAAAGAAAAAAGCTCCATTAGTTCCCTGAATCTTGTCTTTATATTGTCAACTATGACGTAATAGAAGCACGGAATACTCACTCTTTTAGCTCTAATAATCTATGCCAAGTTCAAATATATTGTTTGATTTAAGGTTATGACAAAAAGGACACTACTACCAAAGAATACAGCTGGAGTGCCTTAAGCTTTATGATTTACTTTTAGCAATAAAGATAATAATATACTTTCTTTTTCCATGCAGACTGGCATTTTTAGCATTTTAAGACTAAATCTATCTGTAGGCCGAAGTAAAATGCACAGTAAAATTTTATTGCATTGGATAGGGTGGACTGCTTAAGCGCCCTGAGTAGTATCTCCACTGGAAGGATTCCTTGTTGCACAGGAATTATTTTACTAAGCCCCAAGAAAATTATCCAAGTTTAATTGGAAATAGTTCTAACAGAAACTGTAACTAGCATCTTTTTTTCTCAAACCTGCTTAAATAGGCTGTAGAAAATGAAGTTGTACACAGAAACCAAAGAAGTTTGTTCTAAGAGTTATGCTTCGATAACGAACTTGCTTCTTTTGTTTGGCTCTTTCTAGAGGCTCGATTATTATGTAATATTACACATGCCAGTATGACAATACTCCAAAATGTCTGTGGTGACTGTCTAGTGCCTTTGCTCTGCAGAAAAATCTCATGTTAAGCACATGCTATGACATGCAACCAAACAAGAGGAGGTAAAGTGGCCTTTGTAAAAGTTTACTGAAACAAAATACATCAGCTTAATCAGGCCTGCTTCTGGCTATGTACAGACATGACATGCCAATTACATAAAGTTCCAGCTCAGCTAAGACTCCTGCTGACTAATTCAGTGTTGATTGTTTTCCGCTACATGGCTTTGAGTGCTTGTTAAGGCTGAGGAAAAAAAGGGAGAGGGGCAACAATTGTAGGAATTCTTTGCTTCCATCAGACTGTCTTATGATTGCCAGCAATTAGTTAAGCTCCTTGGCAGTAAAATGACAAGATGGGACTTGACCAAATACAATGTGTGGAGCACATAGGCATCTGCCCCAGCTGAAAGACATTACAATGTTTGTTAACCTTAAGGGTCATTCCTGATTCACTTCTGCAGACAGAAAACAAGATTTATATAACACAGATCAATACAGCCCTAAGACTTTCGCCATTGAGGATGCTAGATTGAGGCACTTCTCTTTATCAGTTTACCATGACACTAATGTATTTTGCCTGTTTTGCCTGGGCAGTGATGAATCTGTTGGCAAGAGAAAACAAATAAGTTCTGTTGTTGAGAGACATGTTGTCTATGATTTGTCTCAGCAGACATGCCAACTTGCTGGCCAATTCATTTCCTATTTAATTTAAGTGGCATATCTGTCTTCCCCTTTCTGGTATGTCTTTTGTCTGCTGCACACCCATACTGGCATGGCAAGAGGCGCCTGCAGTAGATCTTTTCAGGTAAGACTGATATATCCGAGGCAGAAGCAAAGTAAAGAATCAGAATCCCTGACTTTTAGTATGGGATTTTTTGTAAATGATACTTTTCTCTCTGTTTGCACTCTGAGGAAATCACTTTAATCATCTATTTCAGACAGATCATAGGGATTTATTTTGCATACTCATAACCCAGTACCCTTTGAAAATATGCCCTGTAATGTGCTGTACTGATGGGGGTGGGGGTATATGATGCAGCAAAAGTTAGCAATCTTTTTCTATTTTTAAGAGCAACTTTTAAAATATGTTATTTGCTTGGAAAATAAAATACACATTTAAAGCAGTCTTTACTCAGCAGAGAGAAGCTGGCTGCCTAAGGACTGCAAAATGAATTCTGTTGGTTGTGGGATCAAATATTATCTGCACCAGAAAATCCTTTCTCTTGCTTCAGAATGACAAATGCAATTCTGAAGTTGTTATTTCCTGTCTGTCCCAGGTTTGTCATCCCTTCATTAAAGCAATTAGTTACACAGGCAGCTCGTTGCTTCTGGAAATAGGACAATACATAAATTATATGTAAAAAGAATATATCTTCTTACAAAACCCTCTAAAGTGAATGTATGTTGCATGAGCATTTCCCTTAAGAGGCCCTACATCTGGAGGGGTGGGAGCTTGTATCAGAGAGGGCCTTCTCAGCTGAATCCCCTTCAGCCCTGGAATTTTCTTACTCAGTTTGTTAACCTCTAGGGCAGGGTGCAGAGCCCATGTGCTCATTCAGGGCCAGATCCTGCCAGTCTTATTTATTTTGAGTGGTAGCATACTCCAAAGGCAGTTAGATCAACTCCAATGGGACCATATGGTTCTACTCAATGCAAGGAACAGTGGCAGAATCAGGGCCTTGGGCTTTTTCCAAAAATGCGTTAGATGTAACAGATAGGCATTTTGTTTTGAGAACAATAATCTTCTTATAACTCTATCCTTGTTATTGTTGTGGTAATAGATTTTAGTAATTTTCATCCCATGGGTAAGATAGCCTTTTTTTGATTCAAGAGACTATGGCTGTGGGCACAAGTCTTCATAAACTGAATGATAAAATATATAGAATATTTAAAATGCTAAAATAGGGAAGGAGAGGAAAGGCAATATCCAAGTGGTTCAAGCCTGACAACTTTTGGTGGCAGGTTTAACACATATTACCAAGTACAGCCTATCTATATCAGCATGTCAGTTGTTCACCTACCACTGCAGTACTGCAAGTTTCTGGTTTACAGGATCATACGCTAGATGAAGAAAAACTTTACTGAAGACGGGAAAGCATCGTAAGTTAAAACTGTCAAACAGTACCATCATTTAGCAAGGACAGAATTCAAGCAGTGGAATAGTTAACATAAACCACACTTCTCAAATGTGTCAGCTAAATATCTGTGGCAGAACACATTAATTATAGCAGTCAGTTTACCTTTATCCTTCACAACATTTCTGATTAAAATTTCACACATTACAATGATATGTGTCTTTTCTACAAGCTATGAAATCTACTCAACGTCAATGAGTTCTTATTTTGTTATTGAAAGAGTTGATGTATGTATAAAAAAAAAAGACTTTTGATCCCTGACAGTGAAATCAAAAACTTAACTTCTGTTTTGAATTTAGTCATGCTACCTGCATGTATTATGTGCCTGTGCAAAGCACAGGATAAAAAGGAATAGAAAAAGTCCCTAACTTTGCTGCCAATAGAGGGTATGTGGTTTCAAATTTTATATTTGCTCAGCTTAATTAAGCAATAGATTATGTTTTGAAAGGTATGTTCAATTAACTGAATCCCTCATGAGGAATTATATACAGGAAGAGATAATCACAACATTTATCTGGTTTACAAATGTATATGCTTAGGTTAAAAATGTTCTGGTTTTTTATTCCATAGAGATATAAAGATTGATAAAAAAATAATGTAAACCAATAATTGCAAATACTTACACAGTAATGTGTATAAAAATTCCAATTATATTCATTATTAAGCATATAAAACTATTTTTATTAGTAGATAATTATTGATGAAAATCTCTTATTTAACATTTTATTTGCATCTAATTCAGGAATTCATATTTTAAATAAAGTTGCATGTTTACAACAAGGAGATCCATTAAAGCACATAAAATATCTAAATCACTCTACAGAAATGTATCTCAGTGTAAAGAAGGGATGCAGAGTGTAAGTCCAGTGTAAACCTTTGTAATTAAAGCATAAGCAGTGCTTGAATTTGGTTCATGTGTATTCTCCAAGCCAGCTGGATAAGCCTAAAAATACATTAAGCCAATCCAAAGGCAAATACATGCTGTGATGTACTGGTAATCTCCTGCATCGTCATGTACTTGTTGAAAATGAGCGTGTGATTCCATGTGTAATAAGAGAAGTTTGACAAGGGAGCAAAATCATACATTGTCAAAACAAGTGTCTGGACTTTGCCTACACATATATATTTTGTTAATATACTTGCTTCCAAAGTGACATTTATTTGGTAGGGCAGCACCACTCTTCCCTGACAATGCATTGACTATTTTGATTTCACTGAGAATAGTTTTGACTGCGAACATTTTCTTTTACTGAGACCGTTGCTCACTGACATAAATGAGATCTGATAGCCAAGGCAGGCTCTTGGCTTGGCAACAAGCCACTGGCTTGATTATTGGAAAGATAGAGCAAAATGTTACAGAAGTAGTCCCGTGGGGAGAAATCCCACCTCTCTCAATGGCACCCTCTGAGGAGCCACTGTGAGTGCCCGTCCCTGGCATGCCCCTCCCTTGCTGGCTGCGTAGTGAAGGGGAACGCCGTGCTTGGGCTGTGCCCCACTCTGAAGGACACCTCCAGACAGCACTGGGACACAGCACAGCACTGCTGGAAGGGAAGATGGTACCTACCATCCAAAGAAAAATGCAGAAGTCGTAGAATTTTTAGGTGGCAGACCCTCATTGGGGTTAGAGTGTATAAGACCACATGTGAACGTATGCCAGCATGAATGTCTACATTACTGCATTATAGGCAAGGCTGAACCTGTTCAGCAGTCTAGTCCAGTGCTGTACCTATGCTACTGTAATACAATATTTCTGTGTTACCAGACAAAAGAAGTAATGTAAAACAAGCTCTAACGTTGTGTAAAGGCAGCTTGGGAATGCAACAGGATCATGTCCCAGTCAGAGACTGGTTATTTCTCTATTTTCCATTTCATGGTCTGAAAAGTGAGGAAATAAGGGCAAACCTTTGCCAGAAGAGCTGGAGAATGCCCTGGTCTAGTAATTACCAGTATAGTGGCTCCATCTCAGTCTCAAGGACAGCCAAACTCCTATTTGGCTGATAAATAAGCAAGGTAGTTCTTAATCTTGATGAAAGATAAAATGTTGCTGTCCTCTGTTCTACTTCTGTCTGCACCCACTGATGGCTCCCAAGAAAATGCACAGGTTTTTGAAAACACTTTAGGACTTTCATTTAATGAGCTGAAGAATACCAATGAGATAAACTCTCTTGTCCTAATGATTCTTTAATAAAAATAGTTTAGGCAGTGTTCTTCATTCAGATCTCCTGGGAGTAATGTGTCCAAAATAAATACCCTAAAGGCCTACCTTGTACTAAGTTCACAGTGTGTATTATCATCTCTCTATAAGGCATTGGTGTTCTAAATGCTTCTGAGTTTCAGATTAGGAATTTCACAGTGCAAATTAATAGAGTTTGGCTATAGAGTGATCCTCTGTTTAGAGTTTTGCTGGATAAACCAATGTATGTTAACACCTCTGCTTATGTGAGCTTATAAATAACAGTACTAGAGAAAAACTTGATGAAACTTGGCTGAATTAGCTTAAAAAACCAGGATAAGCCCTTCTTCTTTGTCTCATCACAATAGAAGATATTTCCTCACAGACAAATGAAGTTATAGCATCACAACTCTGCCCAGTGGATGTTATCATAATGTGAGAGCGCATTTCCTGAAAAGATTAAAATTTCATACAAAAAGATGAGTATTTTATTATAATTTTTCCACAATAAGTGTCTCTGTACATGACTCTGTGACACTGACTCTGTGAGTTTACAAAAGTTGGAGATAATTTGAACTAATTTTAAAGAGGAATATCATCTCCCTGCAAGTACTACCTTTCCCAAATTATTCAAATGCTTTACATAACCCATAGCAATAGGAGTCAGAAATATTAGCTGCTCTTGTGCACCAGCATGACATCATCCAAATTTTCAACACCTATTTAAACTTAGCAACAATCCATATATTTTCCACATGAAAAACACATTGGTCAGGGGATTTTAAAATAATCATTGTATTTGTGAAATTATAAAGCTCTGAGTGAATATTTGGAGCACCAATGTGGTGGGTTTTTTTCGGACTCCCCTTCTTACCTCCCTTCAGGGAGGATCCCCTTCCTAAAATCCCTGACCCCTCCAGTGTCTCTGCCATGTACCAGGGAGCCAGACAAGTTCAAAACTGGACCTGCTGTGTTCATGTTTTGAATTCCATTTATGTTTACCTTGTTTCAGAGTGCATGTGTTTATTTTTACAAGAGACAATGATCATGAAATAGAGGTGTGAAAATTTAGATAGCAGCTAATTAGTTTTATTCAGACTGTTACAGAGCATAATGGATTTTCAGCTTTCCCTATGCTTTATCCTCTGAATTCAGGCAATTATTTAGCAGTGCTGGAAGAACAAGTTATTGGTCACAATTTCATTATGTAGACTGTATGCATAAGGCCACAACAATTAATTTAATTTATATAAAAATGTTTATTCAATTTTAATTAGATTGAGCTATATTGTGGCCATATTGAATAAACTTAAGCAGTGGCCTCTCAGTTTCATTGTTTTATTACAGTGTATACGTTGCTGCATATTTTCCCCAATTCTTACAAAAAAGGAAAATACGCCTCATGCTCCAAATAGCTTATAATAAATTCATAAGGCCAGGTGGATTTTGGTTTAATGTGTGTGATGTCGAAGGGAAAAGTGGAAGTAATATTTGGTATCCTGCCCACTGGGTTAAGCTGGAGAATGGAGGAACAGCCCCTAAATTGTCCATCCAATTGAAAATTGACTCTTTCTGCAGCTCAGTGACTACAGCTGCAGCAATGCCCCTTTTCTATTTATGCTGATCAGTGGAGCTACATAAAAGCTTCCTCCCAGGTCTTCCCTGTCTCTTCTATCTTCTGCCTCCCAGCACAAGACTCCTCTGGCAATGCTACCTAAAGTGTACTTACAGCAACTGCCTAAATGTTCTAAGTAAAATCTTACTCTAATCTGGGAAAACCCTGTGCAGGAACAGAGTTTCTGCAGATCTAATATGCAGGTTTCTTGTCATGCAGGTGCCAGGGTGGATCATGGCATAATAATGAATGGTGTGAATAATAGGAGTCCAATATCCAACAATAGGAGTCCAATTTGAAAGTGATTCTCTCCAAAGAATGACATACCCTAACACATTTGTGTGTTCTGTGAAACAGTTTTTTATTCTCCATTTAAATTTGGAATAGTGCTGCATGCACTCTTCTTCTTCAGCCAGTAAAAAATTAAGGTCTACCTTTCTTAACTTTTACTCAGAGCTCTCATTTTAATGGAAAAAAGATCTATTGCAATCTGTTATGTTGATTAGATTTACTGTCAAGGCAACTAAAGTGCACAATTGTTTATTTGTTTGTTCTTTCAGTGTAAACATTGACTGAGTTGTTAGCTCTGTTTCTTATTAAGGCTTCCCAGCAAGTCCCTCTCTAAAACTCTGTTTCTCAAGTGTTTGCCAAATTTGAACCATCTGAGGTGCATTTAGCTATGACAACATCTCAGAAGATTTGGATGTTTCAAGAATATTGTTAGAAAAAAAATAAAGAACAAAAATGCTGGTGAAATCTGGCAAGTTCCTTTTCTAGCAGATTCATCAACCTTGTATTTCAGAATAGCAACTTGAAATTTGGCAGGGAGGCAGCGTTCCCTATCCCTGTGAAAATCTGGCCGTGCTGTAAGCCTCGAAGAGTTACAGTTGCACATGGTGGGAGACTTCTTCCATTTTAGCTGCTGAAAGTCCTGGAGGGTCCTGTCACATCGCACATGCTTTTGTGTCGGTGACCCAATCCCGCCAGTGCCGTGCCTGCAGCCGAGAGCAGCCCAGGGCTGCTGGAGCAGAGCTGGATCCTGGCTGGGAAGGCAGCTCCTGGCATGGGGAGCTGGGCTGGGGCACAGGAGCTGACAGCAATGCGCCTGTCAGTGCTGCCTTCACACACCATGACACGCATTACTGAGTGGCACCCGGGCAGCCTGGAGGAAGCTGTCTAATTAAAATTCAAAGGTAACAAAGCCAAACCAGAGAAGGAAATAAAGTATGAGACTGGTACAAGGAAGCTGGTGAAACTGGAAGTGACTGGACAAGGAAATTATGTTCACTGTTGGTGATTTAGATTTAATTAGCTGATTCCCCCCCTCCAATTCCAATTCCCAGCACCTCCTGTCAGTTATAAAAACAAGTCCATTTGGTTCATTAAAAATGTGTGTTTCTGTACATTGAGGCATTTGGGAGTTCTTAGAATAAAAGATCATGGAGAATATATTTTGAATTTTTAATAATGAGATCCCTTTCAACATGTTCAGTGATGGACTGAAATCGTTCTAAAGTTGAAATTAAATGAGAAGGCAGGGGGGCTACAATTTGTATCCTACTTAGCTACCATTACTTCACTCAAGTAACATCTTTCAATTATTACAGTGCTTCAGAAATTATGAATTCTATTTACTAATTTAGTGCAAGGCATGAACTGTCTTTATTTCTGATAGGATTTTCTCTTTCTTCACTAAACACAGACTTTCCTGCCTTTCAGATATATGAAAAATAGGCTTTAATTTTCCATGGGTTGCTCTGCAATACACCTGGGGTTTGCTTCTCAAACAAAAAGAACGTACCTTAAAATGCCACATATTTAGTTAGTTTAAAATCATGCTACAGCATGTCATTCAGATTCACTAACTTCAGCCTGATTTAACAGTGCTTGAATAACATGAATTTCACTTCAACTTAATTAAACAGAGGCATAAGCATTTCAGGAATGATTTTGATGCAGTGTGGACACTTGAAGCCTCATTGTAATCTTACACACAAATGAGCATGCAAAATGTCACTTGAAAGGCAGAGATTTAGATACCTAAGATGTAGAGGCAATTATCCATTTGTGTACATCAGTGCTGTGTTTAAGAATACAAAATATTTGTGTGTATTCACTGAAGACCCATTGGGAGAAAAGAGCTCTTCAAAGTAATTTTCAAGCCTTTATTTAAAATGCAGAACAATGAATTTAAAACTCAGGATTTTGAAATGCTGATAGCAGAAGATCAACATTTTCTATTAGTTAAATAGGACAATAGGAATCAGAAAATCAGGGGCAGCATTGTGTGTATGTTTGCATGATTAACTTATTTATTCAGTTTGAAATAAAGAGGGGAAAATGGTGTCAGATAATATGCCGAATTTCATTGTAAAGAAGTTTTTACCATATGATTTCTAAGCTCATGATGGCTCTTCAGATTCATTTTACTGCTGCCATTAATATAGCTAGAGAAGATAAAAATGAAAAACGTTTCTCTTATAAATAGAGCTATTTTTGCAAACAGAGTCCCCCCAGCCACACTTTCAGCCACACCTGGGGAAGACGTGACGCAATAGTGCTGGGACAGTGACAAACAGTTATGTTACAGACATTTGAAAATTACACTGGCTTTTCCCACATATTACCATGTAGCACTGCCTCTGTTACCTGGACCAGAAAAGTTTTGTTTCGCTAGATCCCAATCTTGTAAGACAGCCCTGTCATTTTAATTTGTCACTCTTTGTATACTACATCGCACAGGAGTCTTGTTGCCCCAGCCAAGTGCCATAGGCTACTGCTCAGAAGGGAAACCTGTCATGGGGGATAGCAAAGGTAAACAGCACAAAACAGAAAGTTTATGGCTGAAATCACCACCCAGGGCTCCATGCCCACAGGCTTCGCAGGTGGTGTAATCACCTACGGCTGAATTGGAAAGATCCGTGCTTTCAGCTGAGAGGTGGGCATATGTCTCTGTCACCATCCCCTGCCTCCACCATGGTCCCTGTGCAGCCATGTCACTCACAGGAGGTATCAGGAGGGGACTGAAGATGAAATTAAAGTACTGTGGTAGGAAGAGAAGTTGTGGTAGACATGATGCCTGAAAATAGCTCCAGGAACCCTGTAGTAGAGTTGACAGCAAAAAAAAAAAAAAAAGTCTGGGAGAAAAAATCAGACAGCCTAGGGATGATCACACATCTCTGAAACAACCAAGTGATCCCAGATCACTGGTGGCAGAAGTTCCAAACCTTTATCCAAAGAAGGCGACAGCAAACAAATACGACCATGGTTCTTTCAGGATTTTTGTTGTTATTCTTTGACAGTATGATGAACCTTACTTACAAATTGTGAAAGTTAAAGGGAGTTAAGAAAGCAAAACTTCATTGCATTTTTACTTCTTAAAAACTGAGAGAGTGAAACACAGATCTTCTTTTCCTGATGTGGATTTTTGGCTTACATTTTGGTCCATCCCCACTGAAGCAATTAAACAAAATAAATGAAGCAGCAAACATTTGATATTATCTGACTTCAGACTGCAGCATTCTAATACTAACATACTGTCCTCAGGAATTCCATTTACCACACTGTGCCAGACACACTGTGGGTTGTACTCCAATGTCTTTACCCCCGAACAGTATTTGGAAGCATGTGTTGGTAAACTATTGGTTAGAAAAAGGGAATAGCTTATCCTTGGTTTTGGTTGGTTAGGACTTGTGGAATCTCTATGTAGCTATGCAGATGTAGTGAAATTCAAGGTGGAGTTATCAATTACCATCTGTACCAAGCCTTCCCTTACATTTTGTGAGATGAGGGCCATCCTGTAAACAGGTGTAAATCAAAGAATCAGAGTGAAAACACTTCAAAGCTAGGGATTAGTAAGTCCTTTACTTGTGAATTTACTGTGAACCATAAGAGAGACCTAACATCTTAAGAACACAAAACCAGACATATTCCAATAGATAAACCAAAGTGCCTTATCAAAGGCAATGGGTATCACAAATATGGAAAGATGAAACTTAGAAAAGAGCTTCTATTTATGAGACAATCCAAAGAACTGGAGAAAGGATTTTCTGTGAATAATGTAAAAGAGCTATGCCAGTTAGGCATGGCCATGTAATTGTGGGATTACTTGGCTTGATTTGACTAAAACCCCCTATAGCAGAAGTGTGCAGGTGGGATTTCTGCCTGCCTGTCCTCAAATAATCTTTTGTTTGTCAGATAGTACTCTCAGAGCAATGTAAGAAGAAGATAGTGACAAAGTGCCAACACATACAGTGTCTTCAGCTGATCTTGGCCTTCTGAGAAAGCCCACAACATGAGCACAGGCTATTTTCTCTTTCCTGTTCACAGGTGGTTTTGCTTTATTAGATACTCATCCCACAAAAGAAAAGGGGGGGAAAAAAGAGGCATTACATAAACAATAGTCTTTATTTCTTCTCCAGAACTGATCCCTGGACTTTAGCTATAAGCTTTGTCCTCCAGAAAAGCAGTCAAATCCATAGAGCAATGGACCACAGATTAATAAGACCTCCCTGCTAATATGACTTCAAAGTTATTAAAGAGCATTTCTGTGCAAGGTTTAAGAGCCTGGTATGACTCAGCAGTGTCCTTATCCAAATTCCTTTTACAGCAACTAATTATGGAAGATTTTCTGAGATATACTAAGTGTTTAGGAGTTTTCGGTATCCTTTCAAAGGGGTAATTTGGCAAATTTTGCCAAGTTAGGAAAAGCATGAAACTTGATGAGGAACTGGTGAACAGAAAGTTTGGAAGGGACTTAAATAGGTGTGGAAATGAGAGCTCCAACTCCTGTTTTACAAATGGGGGAAAAGAAGCAAATAGTTTTAATGATTTCACTGAGGTGACAAAGGAAGTCACTAGCAGGATGAAGAGTTGTAGCCAGGGGGAATTTGACATGAAATGATATTTCATTTCAGTAGCAATTAGCTAATCAATTAACACACCCCATGGCCCCTGTGGCACAGTGTGGCCATGGACACCATGGCCATGGCAGTCTGTCTGCTGCTGCCAGCCCATCACAGCATCTGCCAGCTTATGTCCCAAAGAAATGTGATGTGCTTGTCATCATCTGTAAAGCATTTCCTGAACAGGAAAGGTATTCCAGTAAAGCCAAGTCAGGATACAGGGATACATCATCAGCCAGTCCTCCTGCATAGGGATGGTGTGGGTCACTCAGTTGGAAACAAGGAACTTCAAGAAGAGGCTGAGAGAAGCTGCCCAAGGACTCAGTAGCTCATCCATCCTAGTGTGTGCCACGGTGTCCACAGTATGCCATGGTGTCCATGGGAGCTATGGTGGGCCACAGACCACACACTTCTCCACTGCATGAATCCATTCCAGCCTTGATCCACTGCTTCTCCTCCAGGACCTCCCCTGCACATCCCAGCTCTCTGGCTCCCCTGTAATTCCATTATTGATAGAACCATTCAGGAGTGCACCATTGCTCTGCCCTGAGTGCAGCACGTGCCGCTGACACCAGCTGTCATTTAACTCTTTTGCAAATGTCCTCCCAGTGCTTGGAGGATTTTCTTCATCTGGCTTAGTTTGCTTTTTAACTCTAAGAGCAAGATCTAAAAGACAGAAAAGAAGCACCTTCTTTCAAAAATGTCGACTGAATCCCACCTCCCTTTCCCACAGATCCACACCCCTCTCCCACGCTGCTATGCAGCCAGAGGGGTGCTCTGCTCCCGGCACCCGGCTCTCAGCAGCAGCTACAGCAGGGCTGGCTGCAACTGACACTTCCCTCCTGGGTCATGTCCCTTCAGACCCAGGGTATAAATATCCCCACCAGATGTTTAATAACTTCTCTACTGGAGAGAAAGCAAAAGAAATGCGCCAATTTTCATATCCATCCTCCTTACCCAATATTGGTTTGAAAAGCAGATCAAGAACTGTCCTGAACACCTTCTGGGTTTCCATCTCCATTTGCCTCTTTTGCATTTCATGCTCTATAATTATTAGGCATTGATGCTGCTTTTTGGTTTTTGGGTTGTGGGGTTTTTTTTTGAGAACAATATTATATAAATATAATAGGCATGTTAAAATATTAAATGATTAACTGTTTGTTTGTACACCTATGAAACAATCTGTAATGGGATTAGACTGAATCCCTAAAGAGTCATTAACTTGCATTATATTGAAGTATTTATTATTGTGGCATATGTAATGGATAATATTTGTTTACATTTTTAATTACTCACATTTTCAGCCAAGAAAATCTCCAAGGATAATGTCTCATTTACAAGTGTCCTGGCAAAAGACAGCATAATGTAATCACACATTACCAACAATTCCATGACAACCATGCATTGGTTTAAATATGTGTTTCAAGTAAAGACATAATTATGATAAACAATAAAAAAAACAATGACATCGTGTTTATGTGTATAAAAAAAACCCCTTGAAAAACTTAAATTAAGCAAACTTTTCTCTAGCTGGTGTAGCTATTGAGTTTGTTCCATGGCCCAGTGTAGTCAAAAGAAAAAAATTCCATTTTCCTCCACAGTGTCCAAGCTGACACCACAAATAATGCAGCAAGAAAGTGGCAATTTTTTCCTTCAACATTTCCCAATACATTGAGTCCTATGATTAGGGTGGGAAATATTTTTTTTTTTTTTCACAGAAAGTGAATAACTAAATAACAGGAAATATAATTTAATTGAAAACCTTCAATTTTGCAAAGTTTTTTTCAGGAACTTGCAGTGAAGTGCTTTGATGATAACCTCTCATCAGAATTGGCCAAGGAATGAGCTGTATTAGCCCTGAGACTTAAATCAGCCATGATGTGTTTTTGGTGAGATCCTCAGAAATATTCTTCACAAAGCTTAATGCCACTTAGAAAATTGATCCATCAATAGTGAATGACCCATTGTCTCAATCCTTGTTCACTGCAATTCCAATGTGAATATTCTTCAAGAAGATTTTTTGCAATAATCTGTAGAAAAAAACCCTTTGGGTTATTATATAGGAAATAATTGTCTCTGATTTTTATGGAGACCCATCAATAGTAAAGCAGGGAGTTTCTTCCTAAAAACAGTAAGAATGCATGCATTTTAGTAGAAGCATCATGAGGAATACAATTTTGGAAAACTTTCTGCAAGTGAACTGAGCAACAACTCCATTTCTTCTTGGTAGTTCTTTCTAGACTTTGTAGAAGATTCAGTCCTGTTTATATAACTCTGCCTAAGAGGTGTTGCCACATGACAATAAGACAATTTCTTGTTCTTAGTACTGTGTTAAACATGTGGCCATAAACAAGAAGGTGAAATATGTATTTGACCTTTGAAAAACTGTATTTGGGCAGTAGAATCCCTTATATCCTTCTCATGGCATCATCAGAACTCAGAAAATTTCAGCCTATCAAACAAAAAATTAGTAGCTGTTTACAATATTTTCAGTTCTTCCTGCAATAGAGATTTTCTGATTCCTCACAATGGCTTTTTTTGCAGCTAAACCCCATAGTATTTGATTGAAAATGCCGTTGCTGTCCTTTAAACCTTTCATAGATTGGCAGCCTTCTTTGAAAGTCTCATTTCAGTCATTGGAACAGACTTCCCAGGGAAGTGATTGAGTCACCATCCCATTTTTAATTCCTGTGGCAAAATATACCTTGTTATTCATCCAGACTACCAAACCAGTCAGTTATTTAGCATTTTTATAATGTTATTTTGGTCTTTACTTAGAAAAGTGGACCTGTGTAACTGAAATATCTCTGCAGTAAACCCTTTCCTCATTAACTGGTTGCAGTTTTTGAAATAAAATAGCCCAGCAGAACAAAACACAGAGCATTCCTCTCATTGTTTGAATAAAAAGATCCAATGCACCAAGTTTGTATCATAGTGGCTGTAGTGGAAGGAGTATATGCCATGCTACTTAATATCTTTGAAACCATACTCATGTCTTTAAAAGAATGTGTAAATCTCTCTCTAATTAATTGTAACGGAGTTTAGTTTGCCCACTGAGAGGAGCATAAACCCTTTAATTGCTACATTCTAGAAGTCTCTGAGTCCCCAGCCAGCAGTAACCATTTGATGTGTATCATGTCAAATGTGATGCTTCAAAATTAGTTTGATTAAAAATACGTAAAGATAATGAATTGTCAAAAACCCAGTGTTCTTTAGAAGGCACAGTTTTTAAAAGATGTCTATTTTAATCTTCATAATATAACTGTCTCTGGTATTTCTGTCATTTGGTAATGCTTCCAGACACATTCATGGTGGTCATCTTTGATCATATAAATTCAAGAGATTCCAAGGCTTTTTCTATTTGCATAAAAAACAAAGAAAGCATTGTCAGAAATCCCCAAATATGCATTTTGAATCAAGTTTCACCTAAGTGCTATACAAAGACTCACTGTCTTGATGCTAATTCATTGAAAATGCCTTGGCCTTTAGGAATTTCCCATTGGCACTTAGTAGAGCTGAGCTCAAAGTGGCAATGGCAAAAAGCAGCCATCGAAACTGTGTTCATGCTGACATCTAAGCCCTAGTGCTCAAATTATGAGTGACTTGAAACAAAATACTGTAGAAGGAAAAACAAAGCATAAATACTTTAGGTGCCAAGATTTTGCTTGAAAGGGGTAGAGGGGAAAATAAGTTTGGGGTTTTTTTTTTTAGTGAAATCTGATGTACTAAAGACTTAGCACCAAAAAAGGATTTAACTGTAGATGTAAAAGTTTTGATGTTTAGTGCACAGCTCTGAAGTCAGTGTTTTACATCTATAATTTTTGCATATACATACCCATATTTAGATTTCAACATATGGTCTGTAAATAACATATGTAAGCTGGATCGTTGAGTGAGATGATTTTTTTCCTGCTGAATGTACGTGTTTATTTTATGAGCAGAGACGTGAAAAGTTCATTCATGTCAAAATGTGTTGCTAAGTATAAACATGCTGCTTCACTTTAGGCAGGATCAGGAAAGACCCTGGGTGTGTAATCTCTGAATTGACTCTATGCTGATGTTGCCCAGGTTTTGTATTACTAAACTATGGCTCACAACAACAACAAAAATTTAACCTTTAAATAGAGGCACCAAAATAATTTAAAACAGATTGGAGGGTTTAAAGGGCTCCAAGAATAAGCAGATCATATTTCAGTTCCTCCCCTCTAGGGCCTACCTATTTGGTGTTCAGAGTTCATCTCATATTGCAGCTGCTTATGTTCACTTTTTCTGCAGTGTGTGGATGAAATGTCCAAGGAAAAGAAATAAAAACAACAAAAACCTAAAATATACAACATTAAAAATATCTTCCCTAAAACAATGGTTTGGCTGTTATTGGGCAGGGAATAGGACAAATCACCCAGAGGCTTTTAAGTAAGAGCAGGGAAAAGAAAAAATCATGAAAAGCGTGAGAAAGAGTGGAGATTTTAAAGGGACTTTTGGTTTCAGGGGACATTTTTTATTCAAAGTTCTTCCAGGTTATGGAGCCCATTATATTTTTTTTTCTTTTTTGGTTCTTTTATTAAAAATTTCTTTGTAATTCATTTAGAATTTCTTGCCACTGGGCACAGACAGATAACAACAACAAACAATGGCACTCTGTATTTATCACTTTATTCTGTTTTACAGTGTATCTCTGATTATGGAAACAATACATTTTTTCTACCTTTCTTTGGTTACTGTTTGTCAAGAGTACCCTTTATAAACAATATATTTTCCCATTTTAATAAAAGGCTAGAGCTGCACTAAATGCATAAGATGGGATTTGAAACAAAAACCCATCAGACTGCTAAAATAAGGTTACAAGGCCTTCATTTCTACCACACCGTCTTATGAGTTAAAAAGCCTTCCATCTACTACATTTGCTAGCCCTACTATTCAAATGTAAAAGCCGTATATCTATTTAATTAATGAATGAATTTCACTCCTTTCACCAGAACGTCTTGCCATGAAGTCCTGCAACCAAAGTGAGTTCTGTTGCAAACATCCCACTCACACCAAACAATCTGTACTAAATAATCAGGCTCTGAGGACATTTTCTTCCTTACATATATTCTATTCCATTTTTCTTTAGCCTGTACTTATGCATATGTAAAGGTATTATTACGAAGGACCCAACATCCTTTGATGACTGAGGAAAATCTGGCCCCTTTGAAGTCTATGTGAATTTTCCTTTTCAGCTGCAGAGGGGGGAACCTCACCCCATCTGTCTAAGTCTCCCTAAGTAATTCACATGGCTTGGGTCCAAAAAGGGGTGAGCACTGTGTTCAACACTGAATGGTAACCTCACCGGTTACCATAACTGGAACCAGTTGTAAATCCCCAAAGGTGATAGCAGATACGGTTGTACCTTCTCATATGCTCCTTTCCTCCCGCCTACCTAGAGACCTCTGCATTTCCCTTCTGCTGTACCTCCCACACTCTTCTTAAAGTAGGGAAGAATTCGCATTGTTTGGGGGGGCGATCCTTTTGACTTCTTTCAAAGCTAGCCCAACCAGGCACGGCTGTCATTACTGAGGTACCCAGAACCTGTCCTGGATTTAACAGTGGTAACTTGCTTTCCTTTTCAGCTCTTCTACTCATTTCTTCAGAAATCTCTTCCTTCTGACTTGCATTAATAGACTGAAACATACAGACCAGGAAAACTAATCTACTGTAGTAATGTTTTAATTAATAATTAGATACAGCTTGTTCTCTCAAGATGAAAATATTTCCATTATGACTAAATCTTTATTCTAGAGAAGGACTAAAACATCATGATTTGTGTTCTGAACCATCAAGAGAGTACAAAAATCAGGTGTTTAACCGAGTAAGTCTTCCAACAAAGCAAAACTGTAATTCTGCAGTGTCTCACTGAAAAGGGAGTACATAATCTCATGAACCACAATAAGGCCAGCTCAGTTGTTCCAGCTCCTCTTCCAGGGCCAGATATCTGCAGATATCTCCAGATATCAAAACCGTCTTGCTTACATATTCCCCCGAAACTTGTATGTAGTGTGTCTAGTATTTCCTAGATCATGTCTATGCTATGTCAGCTGTTAACAACTGACTTCAAATATGATTTGCTACCATATGAAACTGGGATTTGCATCTGACTAAATTCAGCACTAGCTTCAGAAGAGTATCATACAAGAGTCAGCTAATCTCATTTCACTTTTGCTGTGTTTCTAGATGCCTGGCTGAAGATTAAAACACTCATGAAAGCAGCTGCAGAATTAAGCAATCATGATAGCACTAAACAAGTTTATTCTTGATCTACAATATCATTAGAAAATTTGGGGGATTAGTGCTCATTACATATGGTATATATTTGTCTTTATTTTCTACATACTTATCTGAAAGGTTAATGAAAATGCAGATGCAATGGTTCCTTTATAGGGGTTTACCTTCCACGAGTGCCAGTTTTCAGACTAATTGATTATGTCAGAAGCTCTATAAATATCAATAGCATATGGAAAGGTTAAGCCGAGGTCTCCACATAACTGGATTCATACTCTTTATTGATGGTGCAACCATTATCCAACCATAATGGAAGTGCTTTGAGTGTGAAATAGAGTAGAACATTGGATAATTTTCACCAACTACTGACTGGAGGAATCAAACTGAATGACTGACTTCTGCAAACTAATGAACAAATGTATGATGTACAGTGTGTAAGCTAAAACTAGAATTTAAAAAAATCAAGAATAATGTAAAATTAAATGTATGTAATCATTGTCTCACCAGTTGTAGTTTAATACTATTTAGGATGCTCTTCAATCTCTGAAATAAACAGTAGCAGGCTGTGTTAGAATGACATCTTGCAAATAAGAGAAGGTAGTTGACAACATGTTACTCAGTGTTCCCTACCAGACCTAAAGATACTTTCTAGCTTGGAAGAATATTAGGAGTCAGTTCTAAATCAGATTTTGATTGTGCTATCTTTTTTTAGGATATTAACAACCATTTTTCAGAATGGCTTTATTCTCTGTTAGTTCTTCTCCTTTACTACCTCTGGTGGGAATTTTTGGCACAATACAGAGGAGTCAATCCAATCCCTAAGTGTCATTTCCCTGACAGCTCCGGATAGCAAAGAGAGCCTGAAAGCAGTGTGGCATTGTGGCATTCCCATTGCCATCACTCCACGATAGATCTGATGGTAGTGCAGGAGGGATACTGCAGCTTCACCAGTTGTTACAAAGAAAGCTGGATTAGGTTATGAAAAGTTTGAGTAGTTTCTCATGTATGTTCTACATGCAGTGGAACAACTGGGGAGGTATATTCAGTTGGCCATGTGGAGCCATAACCCCATTTTCATGCTCAAGGCTAGACTGCACTTGAACCGTTCACTCACTCTGGTCTTTCCTCTTTCTGAAATGATGTCTGTGTTCAACAGGTTTTGTAGGAAGTTCCAAGACTGTGCTTCGTTGCAGGTAATAATTTAAAAACCACAGACTGGTGCTAAAATTGCTGCAAATATGCCAAAGTTTTCTAACCAGCTAAAAAATGCAGCTAAAAATCCTGTATATTTCCACATCTGGACTGCTTGTTTCAGTAAGAGATATGGGACAGTGGTTCAGCTGTGTGCATTAGAAGTGAAATGAATGGCTCTTCTCTCAGTAGTCAGTACATTTTCTTTTCATTGAAAAAATATCTGGCACCAATTGCAATTCATTTTACTGTGTTTTTCTTTGATAATGAGTGTCCTTAGACCTCAGATTGTATCACTTTGCTATATAAATTTCCCTTAAATTTAATATATAGCAGCATTAGGAAATACTGCCTACTTTTGGTTTTGAAATACTGCTAGAGAGAATTTAGGGGAAAAACTGGTATAATCAATCCCGTCTTTAACATCTGCTTCTAACTGCATGAAGCTTCATGTGCAAATAAAATTCCCATACTGGTGAAAGCAACAGCAAAAGTCCTTTTGAGTTTACCCCAGTTGATGAGGCTATTTCTGTAGGACCAGACTTCTCTACCTGCACTTGATCATGTTCCACACTCCACATGATCTGACCCAAATCAGTGTGCAGGAATATACACTTCACTTTGATCCCTGATTCTCAAAAATCTACTGTGTCATCCAATTGATACAGAATTTATCTCTGTTTGGGGAGATTGGTTTCTCCTACAGTTGAGAAGTCATGAGCGACTTTATGCCAGATTTACTTTTATCATTTGCTAAGCATTGTCCACATCAGCCTTTGAGCTTTATCAGCTAAACACCAACGAGGTGTGACCGTGGTCAGACTATTTGCAGGAGCAGGACAAACTGCTGCAAGCTGTGATATGTGCAGCCTGTAACCCTGGGTGGGAGGTGACCCACATCAGCTGGGAGCAGCTTTGGGCACACTCTTGACTGGAAGCAGTGACTGGTGGGCCTGTTCCAATAGGGGAAATGTGGGAAAGCCTTGATGAAATGCATGGCTACACATGCTTCAACATTCCTTCTGCCCAAATTTTCATTGGCTCTTTACAGCTGTTAAGGTGAGAATTTACAGTGGACTCATAAGGAAAAGAAAGGAGAGCTGTCTTTCCTACTACTAAGAGTGAGGTGGGGGGAATATCTTTTAGCTTTTGACATGAATATAATATTATATTCTTGATGATTGTCATCCAGACTAGTAAAAAATGAAAGGTCAAATCCAATTCATTTTAGTCATGTAAAGAACCCTACAAAGTCAGTTTGACTAATGTTCTTCAGGCAGAGAAATTTAGCTTTGAGCATTATCTGGAGCAAAAGGAAGTGTAAAGCCATTGCTTTCTCAGAATTGCTGTTAAGGACACTAAAAAAAGCTTTAAAAATGACTTTGAATTGCTTCTGTTAAAAAAATGCTAGAGTTTGACTGAAGTAGCTGAAGAGTACATTAAGACCCAGTTTTTCTTGAGGTCCAGTAAAAGACTTAATCCCAGTAGTAACACCTTTCACTCTCAAGGCAAATAGTATGGTCCCGTAAAGACTGGTGCTTCATCCACCCTCTAAATGGAAGAAAGCTGCTGAAAATTACCTCTAAGTCACCAAACTACACAAATTATCTCTCAAAAAAAGCAGCGTAAATAAAATACTGTTTTATTAACTGCACTCCTATTTTCCATTGAGAAATGTGAAGGTCACAGGAATAGTAATTTCTTTTTCAGATTTTGAAAATAACATAAAGCTATTGCTGTGACATGAGTCACTTGATTTCTGAAAGCACCTCCAAATCCTCATAAATAGATAATACAGTGCCTATGTTGTTGTGAGAATGTCCCTGCTTATGAACTGTGCTTAAATTACCTTGTACTACCCCAATTAGATTCACAACATACCTATATTGTAAGAGGCTGTTTTCTCTCTCAATTAGTTGAAAAGGATTAGACACACTGATAGATAGTACTAAATGCTAATGGGTCAGATCCTAAAGCCATTACACTGTTTTCATGCTGCATTCTGCTGGCATTGATTTCACTGGAGTGCTGAGGAAAACCTGAATATGAACATCAGTATGCAGCTCAATATTTTATGGGTTTTCTACTCTTGGCTTTTAAAAATATTCTCCCTCTGCTATTCTTTAGCCAGAAGAGCAAAAAGAGCTAGTTCCAACCCTGACTTCAAAAAAAAGGCTGAGTGACAGTACAGAGGCTTGAGGAAATCACAAGTTTATATGTGGGCTTTTTTATCGTCTCTAATGGCAAAATTAAAATTAGTTCCCAATTAAAAGAGAAAAGCACAAGTACAATCTGAGAACAGAAGATAAAGGGTGCCACGAAGAGAAGATTATTAAGCAGCATAGTATAACAGGACCCCAGGTGCAGAAGGGCCTCATTATACTCACATTCTTGTGCTGCAACATACGGATGTACAGTAAACCAAGAAAAAAAATATTCCAAAGGACAGTTTTAGACAGTGGCTACATTTGAGATGAGTATATGTTTTTTGAAGACAGACCATAGCAACTTGGTTTTTACTTCCAAAATACAGTGGCACATTAATTGCTTGATCAGCCAAATGAAACTAAATGTAATTAAGACTAGTGTGGGGTTAATTTGGTCCATAATTATGTTATATAAAGTAAATGAAAATTGTTTCCTTCCTAAATTGCAATTCATTACAATTACAGATATTAAAATAAGATACTATAAAATTACATGAAGCATGTACACATTAATAGCCATTAGTAATAGCTTGATATTTCTATCCAAGCAACAGTTTATTAGAATGCCAAAAGGTTATATTTGACAACTCACATGACTGATTTTTTTACTCATCCTTTCTCCTCCTCTTAAAAAATTCAGTCTTCTTACACACAAAACATATGCCATGTCATATTTATTCATGTTAGGCATATTAGTTTTAGTCTATGATTTGTTTTAACAATACTGTCTACTGTTCATTAAAAAACTTAAGTTTGACAGCTGTATGTCTGGAACAAGCTACACCAGTCTTGGTGGAGAGGAGATGCCTCTCCCAGCACTATACAGTGCTTTTTTGGGGTACAAGAACTTCTTGGTAGTGTGCAAATGCAGACTTTGATCCTTTTGCTTTCTATTTAACTTAAGCATAAATTTAAAGCTAAGCCCATGCTTAATGGTTTTGCTATGGTTTAGTAGCTTTTTACAAGGACTTGAGTATTTTGTAGAATTGGAGCCACTGGCTCTATATGCTGAAATCAATGGTAATGGTCATGGTGTGCAGGGTCTGACCTGTACCTCTTATGAGACGAAATATCCCTAGGTATTTCTACAAAGAATTGTAACCTTCAGGGTATCACATTTTGACCACTCTTATGAATTGATTTCCTACTGTTTCTTTTTCTGAAATTTTTCCTTTCAGGGACAGAAAATGTCTAGCAACAACATTTTAATATCAGACAAAAAGAGTGACAAAGCAGTGCTTTTGAAATCATAACATCTATGTGATTTTTGAGCTGGTGCTGAATGATGGACACTAGAAATATATGTGGTATTTTAAGTTCTTATGTACATCAGGTAAAAATCTGCAGGCACAATACTTTCTATGCACCCAGGATACTCACTAAAATAAGGGGAAAAACAGGAAATGCAGGATGAATCTTGTTATTAGGGTACTTCAAGTCCAACATGACCAAATTTAGTGTCAAAGACATGAAATCTCTAACTGCATTGCACAGCTGGGTATCACATTTAACCGCAAGGATTAGGATGTAATCCTGTGATTTCTGAACATCCTGAATTTCTGAAGTACTTCGTACTTGCAGACTCAGGATTTTATCTTCCTTGAAAAGTGGTGAGCAAATAAGTTTTATTCAAATTATCTACAATTGTTTTCTTCCTTACCTGAAATAGTAAGGCATCCTTTGTTAAAGGAAGAGACCACGACTATTTCAGTGCCTTGATTTCTTCTACAATTGTTTTGTATGCGCTGCTCCTAGATTTGCAGACTTAAAGTAAAATGTATTTTAAAAATAAACTCGCTATCTCTCTTCTCTTTATAGCAACTCAGACTCAGGACATTTAGTTGCTAGAATCAGGTTATTTCCACTAATACTAAACGTATTTGTCTCTTAACCATTAATTCTGGTAATTGAGCATTTCATAAAAGTGGTTTATAAACTGATGATAAAAGATCAGCACCCTACAGTGTTGGTTATACCTGAACATAACATTAATACTCATTTAATAAGCTGACCAATAAAAACATTAGGTAGAGTATCTTAATGATGATATCTTACTTTCAACAAACTGAGAGATATGTTTTGCAATATTTAATTGAGCAAAACTCCCGGTGGCTCCAGTGAAAGGTGTTCTTGATTAAGGACTACAGAATTTCACCTTAATAATATTTATCATCTATGCATGGAAATGTAGGGTGATAACAGTTATTAGCATTCCAGGTAAAGTAGCTCATGCAAATGATTCTGCTATTAAATAGTCAGCCACATTGTATTTAATACCCCCAAATAGTTATGTATATTTAACAGGGAAATGACAATAGGAAAAAACAGATTTAGTTCAGATGTGGAGCTGCTATGTAAACCAATTATCTATCCTGAGGGAAACAGCTCTGTCTACAACTACTTAGGCTCTAGGGCCTATTACAAATCCTGGAGTGGGCTGTTGTTTCAGTTCTCAAGGGAATCTACCACGTCATACTGGAAATAGTTGACAATAATTAGAAAGCCTGCTTCTGCCAGTACTGAGCACATTTTTAATACCTTTCTAAGTGTTACAGGAGATAATAATATAAGGCTTTTAGAATTCCAGTCAGGCTAAGGTGAACCATGGAAAGGACAACTACACAATAGCCCCAAACTGGACTGTGACAGGCTAATTATTGTGGCTTCATTATAAAACCTCTTTTTGCATAGGTCACCTGGGAAGTGTAATTAAAAATGCATTATTGGTGTATATTTTTATTGAAGCAATTAAATTAAAAAGCAAAAAAAAATAATTATTTGATGAGCAAATAATAATGTTGGTCAACAGCAAGAAAGAAAGAACAAGTTCGTGGTTCATTAGCAGTAAATGTGTTAACTGGAATGCCGTTTGAAAAATGAGCCATAGAACAGCTTTTAAATACTCAGATTAAAGGATTTATAATGTCAAGTTTAACACAGAAATTATACATAGTATTACATTGCCATGAGTAACAGCACCTTTAATCTGACTTAGCAAAAGGATTTACTGCACGTAGTATGATTTTCACAATTAGACAACTATAAATCTGTTCAGTATCAAACGTCTCATCCATACAAAGGTATCAACACACATGCACACTTAGCTGGACATGCTCACATATATGTAGGAATATGTGGAATTGGATTCTGCAAAACTGTACAGCATCTGCTGCTGATTAGCAATTCCTGCCTTGAACAAACAGATCTCAGGGAGTCCACTCCAGCCACTGTTTAGATTTTCCTGACATGAAGCCATAGGGATGCCCTGGAAGCATGAGGAGATGCAAGGGAATCCCCCCAGGAACTTGGCAGGATCACCATGCTGACAGCATAATTTTCCTGGACAGCAGTGTGTAGTTATACACTGCTCAACAAAGTGTAGCTCTGCTTACACAAACCACCCATACAACATGCACACAGTAAAGCCTGCTCTTCCCAGAAAGGATTAGCTGAGAGAGCACACACTTGATGGTTATTCCTCATGGGAACAGATATGTCCTGAGCATATCATGTTGGCTGTGCTGCTCAGAATCTCTACAGGAAATATAAGATTGGTGGTTTTACACTAGGCTCAGTTTGCAGGCTCTGAAGTTATCAGCAGTTGCATGAAAGACATAATTGAGACTCTCAAAGACACGCTCAGGCTTTCTGTCTCAGAAGCCATGAGCGTGTTCCTCAACACTGTTCACTCTAGCTGCACATGAAGCTCTGGGTATGCATGTACCAGAGACATACACACAAGCACAATGATATTTTTTTCTTTTATTCTTCTTCTGGTAACTCCTAACTTCCTCTTTGCCTTTTGCTGTCAATAACATTGTTCTGGCACTGCCATATGAGAATGTCTGCTCCTGTATATATTAAAGCTGTTTACCTTCAGGTTTTTACCCTTTATTCCATCTGTTATTTTTATTGTTGAGTCATTTCCATAACACTTTGCATCATAGATTTAATCCTGAATCGTTCTCATAAACTGTAAAGTGATAACTCGCTACTTAACATTTTCCAGATAATTTATGAATACGTTGAACAGCAGAATCCCAAGAGAGCTCTCCAGTGGAATTCTGCCAGTAATTGTCCTTCTCTGTGAAAACTGACCACTTACTGTTTCCCTTTGTTTCCCTTCTTTTCACCAGTTGCTAATCCTGAGGAATACCTTCCATTTAGCCCATGACTAATCTTCAAGTTTTTGTTTCTCTAAGAGTCTTTGGTGAGGGATTTTGTTGAAAGTCTGTTGAAAATCCAGTCACACTGTATCAACTGGCTGTGTTATCCATATACACATTGATGTGATCTAACAGCTATAAAAGATTTTGGGGCATGACTGCTGTACAAAAGTTAATCTTGACCTTCTTCCCATATGATACTTACATTTTGTTACAGTGTCTACTTCTTTACCTGACACAGAAATGAATTTCCAGGCCTGCAATAACCAGCATCATAGGAACTTTGGTAAAAATCAATGTTGCATAAATCACATTTTGTTTCTCTGCCTCTGTGGATGCTTTAAACCAAAGCACCATTACTCTTTGATTTCACATATCAGTTCTCAGGCAACTTGGGTAAATAACATCTCACCTTTGCAATTTCTCCTTATCCCCATCTGCTAAAATGTCCAAACATTTTGCCTGTTGTACTGATACCATATTTTGCAAAAAACTTCCCAGTTCCTTGCCTCTCCAGACTGGAACTGGTGCAAGTCTTCTGGAGTGTTTTTTAGAGTAAAAAACAAAGTAGTGTTATTTTAGTTTTTGTTTTAAACTATTATTTGTCTCTGAGTTCTCTTTTTATGTTATCTCTGCCCTTTTTATCTCTCTCCCTCAATTTTGCTTTCAGATCTGGTACAGTAACCACTTTCCCTTGGCCTGGGAAAACTTTGATAATTTAAGGGTTACTGTAGCTTTGAGAATTAATTCAGTGTTCTAGGAGGAGGTTGGTTATTACTGATCCATGCACAGACTTAAGTAGGCCAAGTTCCTTACAGAAAATATCCTTCCTTATGACCATGTTATTTTCTTTCTTCAGGTATATTTTACCCCACCCTAAATATTGTCATATTTTCACAATACAAAACCTACAGGAAAGTAAAAAATCTACCAAAAAGGCCATTCTGTGCTCAGTACTGTAAATATGAATGTATTATGCAGTGACCTTCAAACCAGCAAGGCCTGATCCTGCTCCCAGTGCAGCTGAGGGAGTTTGCTGCAGGCTCTCTCCCTCAGAACAGGACCCTGTTATATCTGGGCACAGGAGCATCCTCATCAATAAACAACAAGTGAATGTTTTGTTACTGCATTGATTTGAAGACCTTTCCCACAATAAGGAAGGATGTCTAATGGTTATACACCTCTAAAAATAATACCTTCCTGACATTCCTTCCTCTCTTTCTCTCTACATGTTACATATGGATGTATGCATGGATGCATGTACTGAAACCAAATATGAGTTTCTGCCTTTTTTTATTATTTTCATTTCTAACATGAGAGCAGAACTTATGCCCCAATTCGAAAAACTGCCTAAACCTAAAAATGAATTAAACACACATAAAGTTCTGTTACTGGTCAGATCAAAACCCTAAGGGTTGCATTCTGTATTCAATTACACAAGTGTTACTCCCGTTGGAGTCAGGACTGGAGGGTAGAATTCAGCCTGAAATTGTAAACAAGAAAAATTTGAACTGAATCTGGTCTTTTCTTAATATGCACCAGTATTTACCAAGACACTGTTGAATATAAGGTCTCTTATTTGGGAAAAAGGGCAAGAAGAAAAAAAAATTCAATGAGAAATTGGAGAAAGATTTCTCCAGGATAAAATTTACTGTCTAGATGCTCTAGCTCAAAAAGGTTTGTTAAAGTGAGGAAATCTATGTTTTTAGACTCCCAAATCAGCTTGTTTTGACTTATTCTTTTGTGCTGTGTCTTAGCAGTTCATCTCTGCAGCCGCATCTCCTGTACTGATCAGCAGTGTTCTCACCCTTCTCTGGGTGAGGAGCCCAGACCAGCTCCATCCTTGACACCCAAAATAAGTGGGGCAGCAACTGCCAGTGATTTTCTTGCACTTTTTACAAGGTTTGAGAATTACTTGTGCTTTCCTCAAGGAATCTGTGGCTTTTCTTTTTTTTCTTAGTACTCTTTTCAGATGGCATCCTCTCTATGCCATAACCCAAGCTTGTAATCTCATGAACTGCTTTACTTTTTGGTGAAGACCTTATCACATTGCTGTGTACAGCAGGAATTTGAGCAAAGGGTGCACAAAAAAAATATGGATGTGCAAGGAAGATTTGTATTTTCACAGTGCACCAAGTTGTGACTCTGCTCTCTGCAAAGCTCTACTGCTTGGGAAGCTTCCTTGGTTAAACCAACTCACAAGCTGGGCAAGTCTATATGGGGAAACAACTGCATGGCTCCAGAAAGGGGGTCCAAAAATGGAAGTAGAAAGTTGTGTTTCAAAGAGTTATGTACAAGTAGCTAAGGTAGAATTAAAATACTTCAGAATTAAAATAAATCAGAAATTACACGAGAAGCAGAGCGCAAGACAAGGCTGACATTCATTGAGTTGTCTCAGAGGATGCTGTACAGACAGTTGCCATTTCAGTGTGTGAGTGGCCTTCCTGTGTCATAGAATGGAGCCATTGTTGGCAGTGGCTGAAAAAAGTGCAGTGTGTGGGCATGAGTCCCTAAAAGACAGAGCTGGGAAAAACAAGGACTTGCTAGAGAAGGCTCTTTAAGGCACCTACTCCAAACTGCTGATGCAGTCAGCGATTCAGGAAAAACTTCTTGTGAGTTGTGGCATAATGTATTTTTCCATCTTTCACCATTTCACATGTGAACAGATGTAGCTGATAAGAGTATTTTCCAAACAGAACATTATCTCATGCTTAGTAAGGATGTTAATAACACTTGAGGGTCTTGATGAATATTATTATTTTAGCTTGTCTGTATGCACATTTGTAGTACAATTTAATATTTTTGTTTTTAAAAGCCAGCTCTGTTACAACCCAGATTTCTGATGGTCACTTCTGGCTCTCATCAAAGACATTTGAGAGACTGCAATGTTATATACTGCCTGGTTTGCTTGGGTTTAGGACCCCTAACAGACAGCACCATCCTCTTTCCCAGTGAAATGATCTACTGGCCCAAATACCTCATCTCATCTCAGTTGCTACAATATCTTAGAAATAAATAGGACAGTACTAGCTATGCAGTGATCCTAATCGGTGAAATCTTTATATACCCAGCTTCATTATGACATTAGACAGGGTCTGGCTACCATGCAAAAAAATCTTAGCCATCTCTAACATGTGATAAAACTATAATAAATGTAGAAATTGATGAAATGATGAGCAAATTATTACTGGCATTGTTAGGCAATGCACAGGTTCAGGGAAGATGAACTTTTTTTTTTCCAGAAGTTCTAAAACTATCCCTAAGAGTTTAAGTGGCAGCAAGCGAGAGCAGACTCTAGTTCTGAGCTTTTGTTCCTGGAAATAACTGGAAGAAAAATGCTTCAAATAAGAGGTGACTATAGAACTGCAAGTCAAGGGTTAATTTTTCTTTTCTTAGGGAAGCAATAAAAGCTGACTTTTTCCATTCTGCGTTATCTGTGGCATTATATGTGGCAGCTGCAACCTATTTCTATTCCTAAATTCTGATCATTTATTGCCATTGTGGGAGATGAAGGATTTGGTCCTTGGTCGAGAGTTCCAGGTGTCTGAGAGATTTGCAAGAACTGTGAAAAGGGGGAAAATGACGCAAAAATATGACATTTCTAGAAATACTATTTAGATTTTGGTCAACAGGGAATACGAATGGGTGGTTCAGGTCATCTGCTGAACTGGCATTTCAGTGCTTGGACCAGCAGAGAATAGAGCAGACAGACTTAGAGTCATGGGTTAAATTATTGCTTTGAAGTGTGGAGCTATCCATGACTTCAACTTGCAGGTCTAAGTAGATGTTTAGATCTCTCCCATCTATCCAAGCTAGCTGTTTTCATTCTCAGGGATTTTTTTGTGTTTTATTGCCAGCCCTGGAGACCACAGAGAGTTTTTTCATACTTGAAACTTTTTCAGTCACTCAGGGAAGTGCAGTGAATCCACAGTGGAAGATGAGCTGAGGTATTATCTTCCAGCTTCTGAATAAATCTGGTCAGTACTGGTGAAAATCTGTTCAAATACACTGCGTAGAGTCTTAGCTGCACAAAAGAGAGAGAAGTGCATACAGAGATTAAAAATTCTCACTGTCTAATTAATTGAACTATCTTTTCCACAAATCTTTTGCATTTTCTCTTCTCTTTTCAAACTCACAATTATCCACATTTTAAGGCAAAATGCCATACTATGATTATCTATTCTATTCTCATCCTTTTCCATATAACATAAATCAAAGAACATCCCTGAATTAATTCCTGTTTATAGTCTTACAGCTATGGTTGAGCTGAATATACCTTTTAGAGAAATACCCAATCTTAACATTTTCTTGTGATGAAAAATAAACCACAGTCCAGACTTGCTAGTTCACAATTCCTAATTACCCACAATGTTAAAAATACAAGCCTTATGTCTAGCCTGAATTATTCTCACTTCTGCTTCCAGGTGTTGGATCTTATAATATCTTTCTGCTAGACTGAACAACTGTGCATTCTTCAAAGTACTCTTCCCCATGCAGATAACTACAGATTTGAGAAAATCTGCTCTTTTGACCTTCTTTCTGATGAGTTCAAAGTCTTACCTCTGCTGCTTGGTAGCAATGCCCAGATTCAGGTTTGAGCAAGTAGCTCAAGCCAAGCTGGTAGTGCTGCACAAGGCCTTTCCTTGCCTCTGTCTCTCATTGCTTACCTCCATACTTCACTGTGGCAGAGGCAAATGCAAGCCTGCCAGCTGTCCAGCCATTCTTTATCACACCAGGGATGTTTGCACGGAGACAGACTTGCACATAGACATGCTTCTGAAGGCAAGGGGGAAATAGCTGCGTTGTTCATTCCTCAACGTGTGCATAAAATACAGCAAATTCCAGGCTCTAATTATGTAGATGGCTTTATTAGCTAAGGTGACATGTCACAACTCTTTATCTCCACCTAGACTTTGGGCTTACTCTTTTGCTATCTTTTTTACAGGAATATTGAGAGAGAAAAAATTGCAGTTATACAGTCAACAGTGGTGAAGCTCTAAACCACCCAAGAAGTTGTTACTGCATTACAGTAAGTAGTAGATTCATCTGAAACGATCCACAGAAACTTAGTCAAAATATGGCATCTGAAATACACATGATCAAGACTACATATTCAGATGTGATAATAACACAACTTTACCAGCATTTTTAATATTTACAGTAATTTTTGCAGCTTTTTTTCTTTGTTTCCTACCTCTTTTCTGAACCCTCTCAGATTTTTTTGCAGTATCTTCCTTAAAGTATGGACAGCAGTGTTGGACTCTAACAGCAGATGCTCCAATATCAAGACACTACAACCCTCAGGTGTTTTGCTTTTTATTTCACTAAATCACACCTTTACTCACAGAAGCCAAAATGGCTACTCAGAAGCAACACATATTCAGGTGTCTGCCATGAGTGCTACTTCTTCTTTTATTGGAAATACTGTCTGATAATCTTACAATCCAGAATTTCTTTATTTTTAATGTAACATATATTTTCTTTTGGATAAAGAGCCTTTTATCATTGGTATTGAAGCATGTGTTTGACTGTTCTAGCTCTCTATGCAGTGCAGATCCTTTTATACTAGTGATCTGCTTTTATCCTTATTTATCACTATTCAGTCTTTCTTTTATATGAAAACTTTATCAGAAGTGATATGATTAGATGATTTCTATGAGTTATTAATAAAAATATGACAAAGTTGGAAAAAAATTCGAGTGAGATTCTACTCAGAGATAATTTCCCACATAGACTTCAAGAGCCATGAGCTGAGGGTTAACTTAAGTGATATGTAAAACAGTTATTTTATACAGTTCTAGATCCCAAATTAAAATCTTCAAAAAGCATATCAAATGCTTCATAGAGCTTATGGCATCAACAGTATTGTTGCAAAGCAAAATTTTATTTTCATCAGGTAGTTTGATAACATTTTTCTGTCAATAACTGCAGTTGATCAATACTCATTAAATTACCTTGTTTAATTCTTCATAATAAGAGAAGGTTCACCCCTTTATTGGTTGATATAAACAGGACTGTTGCTTGTAGTATTTTGTGCATGATTTTTCATAGTAGTAATGTCAAGCTTTTCTAGCACTTATTTAAGTCTGAGCTAGGAATTATTGAGATCTTCTGCAACCAGGATGAGAAGAAGCTTCTAAATACTTAGCTAGTTAAATACTTTCTAATAATCTTACTTTAAGGTTTTTATGGCTCACTCCAATATAGTGGAAGTAGTGTATCTTTTAAATAAAATTTCTTCATTCCTTATCCTTTGCTGAGATTTTCTTAGTGGCTTGAAGGTTGAGTTCTTAAGTGGAAGGGAGAGGGATGCAAGGGAATATTAGCAATAGCTATGTACAGAATATTTATGCAGTGCAAGAATACTTGAAGGAATGCACATTACTGGAGTGTACAGGACTTACCATGTGTATCCATAACATGATGGGATACAGCATAACATGGGGAGACAGCGTGTGCATGTGTATGAGCAAGACCCAGCATGAGAGCAGTGGGTGTAAGCCAAAGAGGGAGGCAAAGCAGAGTATTGTCCTCAGCCAGGACAGAGAAGCTGGGCCACTCTGTGTTAGCAAGGCTGTGTCTCTGGGAAGTGCTGGTCACTGGCACAGAGGAGTAGAGAATGTGGCATCTTCGATTCAAACAACTGGAGCTTATAAAACTTCATGGTCTTCCAGGAGAGAGCTGATATAAACAGCTTGTGCACTGTGCCCCATTTTTACTAGGGAACTGTAAAGGTGTGGCTCCCACATGAGGATGGTGAGCCAGTCAAGGAAAAGGTAAGTGATGAGAAGGCATCTCTGAATCCTTTGCTGGGAATGCTTGGCCTGAGCAGCTGGGAAACATTGAGACAATAGCTCAGGAGTACCTGTCTTTGATGCTTTTCCATTCCACTCATACTGCTAGATTTTTCTGTATGTATTCGTTCTATTTTTTAGCAGTGGCCTCAGTCTGCTGCTGACTAGTTTTCCCAGTCCTGGATTTCTTCAGCCACCTGTGGTGGTTTGGCCAGCACTCCAGGACAGGAACTGTACCATTCTTGGCAAATCAAACTCCACCACTGGAGAGAGACCCACTTAAACTACCAGAATTCAAGATGAAGCAAATTGCTTGCAGTCACTTTTGTATCTCATTACATGTACCTTTCATATCTAGTCCCTGAATCAAATCTGGCACAGGCTGTGAGAAGCCAATATCATTAATATCTAGTGCATCTCCATGCACAAACATTAATGGAGCTCTGGCTAGACAGGTCTACTGAATATCATCAGTTCTGACCTTTTGCCATCAATCAGTGTAAGCTAGCATCTAAAGGGACATCAGAAGCCACCAAATTCTACCGTTACCTCTGTAGTAAACCAAATAATTTCTGCTTGACTAAAGCAACTTCCTTGAAAGTATCATGTTTTTATCTGAAGATGCTAGGAGTTTGTATTACTTGGAGAAGAGTTGTGCGTTTTGGTTTTATACATAGTTTCTTGCTTAGCTGAATTTGTCCACTTTCCACTTGAAATCACAGCTTCTTGTTCAGTCTGCCTATACTGCCTATGCTATATTGAAGAGCTCTAGTGTCTGGCTTTCTTCCCATAGTAAAATCTGTCACCTCAAACTATTGCATTCAGAACAAAATCCATCAATAGAGGTAGGAAATGATCAACACTTTTGTCTCCACTCTCAGCAGAGGACAAAGAACAGATTGAGCATGGAGATTCAAACAATAAAATCTGTTGAGCATTTGGAGTTCTGCACTGAGATGAGGGCTGATGTCCTGCCCTTGGAAAGCTTGAAGGATCACCATCATGCTGAAAGTTACTCTTATGGAAACAAAGTGCACTTTCAAGTGCAGGAGGCCTCATAACTCTTACATGCACAGAAGTGTCATATATATATAGATAGATATAGATATAGATATAGATATAGATATAGATATAGATATAGATATAGATATATATTTCCATATATATCCATATATATATTTTATGTATATAGTGGAAGGTAATTCAGCTCTATCTCATATGGCTGTTATAATTTAAATTGCATAGTAAAACATGAGAGTATTTCTAGAAGCAAAAAATTCTTAAGGACACCTGCCTCCTTATGTTCAGTATATAAATTTGTTCGCTTTCAATATGAACTGCTTATTAAGGAATCTCAGCTAGCAAGTCCAAGAACTGACTTCATGATCTGATGAATCTATAGACTTAATTTACTTTAATTTTTTTAAAATTTTTTAATTTGTTTTTCAGAATTCTGCTAAGTCCTACGAAAAATCATTAAAAACTGCTATCCCATATTTTGCAAGTGAAACTGGTTTCAAAGCCTTTCCAAAAAGTAACAAACTCATTCCTGTAGCTTGCCTTATTCAAACCAGGTTGGATATGGCACTTCAGAATATCCTGTAAAAAAAAAATCCTGCACGTTCATGAGGAAGAGCAGCGAATATAGCTGAGCTCTTGCTTTTATAGTTTTGCAATATCACCCTGAGGTCACACAGGTCTATGGAATGTCTTTCATATTGTAAATCAGAAAAAGAGGAAAAAAGCAACAAAAATGTAATTTCTCAGATACTTCTTTATAATGAAGCTCTGGCTGTTGCAGCATGGGGAACTCCCAACAGCTTCAATAGTCCCCACGATGGAGCTGCACCCACAGCATTGGTCACTTCAGTAACCAGCAAGGCCTCCACATCACCAACAAATGGCCATAATTCCCACTTTTCAAGGATTCCTGTATCTTTCAAATGCCGTGACTGTACCTGAACTCATAATGACCTCTGCAGGAGACAGGAATCAGTCAGGGAATTCCAGTGCATTGCCAGGTGGGCTGGGAGATGAAGGGTTAATCTGATCAGAGACCAGGGACTTCAGTATTAGGGCTTAGGTTTGTTCACAGCTTGGCCAGTGCGATTGGACTATCCATCACCACAAATACACAGTAAATACAGACACACACACACACACACATATATATATATTTGTATATATATGTACACACATATGTGTGTGCATGTTCTTGCACTATCTACAATACAGATTTTTAAATGTACTAAGACTATCTAGAATGCGTAAACATCCACTTCTAACTTATAAAAGGCCAAAGTTGAGTCATAGATGAGTTGGTTTTTCCCCACTGCGCTTTCAGAACTGATTTTCACAATCAGATCTGCAGCTCCACATAGTGCAGACTTGCCTTTTCTCTGTCTGACCGCTTTATGTGGAAATAACACCCAGAAACTCCTAAGTAACTTTTTGTCTCTGTTGAACAATACAAGCTTGGTAAAAAAAAATGGAAATGGTTCTGCTGAGAAATGCAGCGCAATGGCACATAAGGAACGCACAGCAGCTCACTGAGGGCTGGGCTGTGCGTGGCTCTAACCGGGCAGGAGGAGAGCTCCTTCCCAGGGGAGCAAGTCCAGCCTCAGCACCTCCCTGTGCCCCAGAAAGGATTTCCTCCGTGGTGAGAGTGAATGCAGTGTTGATTACATTTCTTCCCCTTCCCCCGCCGCTGCCCCCCAGCAGCCGCACAGGGAGGGGCTCCCCGCTCCCTCCTCCCCGGCCCGGGCCCTCCGCCCCATCGGGCACCAGTGGAAAACCTGCCCGAGCCTTAGGCACCGTCACAGCTGCTCCTGGGAAATGTTTCTCTCAAATGCCGAAAGAGACATCACAAGTGGGTAGAGAAATCAATGGAGGACAGCAAGCTGCAGAAAGGAACAACTTGCATTGCCAGGAGAAATAAGTGATTACATATTTCCATTTACCACTGGATTCATTTCCCTTTTTGTTCTTATAGAAAACGCTGCATCTTATCGCTCATAGCTTTCAAGTCCGGCTACATATAGGCCGAAAAGCAGTACCGGGAAGTATGAAATTCTTCCTTTCCAGCAGTCCCTGGGTGGGTTCCTCTCGCAGCCGAGCTGGCTTTCTCTGTAGTACGGCTCCTCTGGCAGTAGAGGGCACTTAGAATATGGACAAAGCATAAAGAAATGCCTTCTGAAACTTCCCTCAGAAAGCTTTTGTTTAGCTGCGTGAAGCCTTCAATGCTGTCAAATGCTCCCTAGTTTAAAATAAGATTTTTAACAGTGTTTGACTTTGGAGATTATTTAATATCTCTGCTTTAAACAAAATTAAAAAGTTAATTTTGCTTTCTGTTTGAGTCAATTTTTAGCATTGCAAATAGTCTATTTAGGTTTATGGGTTTTGTCTGCTGTGCTATCAGCAAAGCAACAATATTTTATTATTTGCTGACACTAGGAGTAAAGGAAATCATTTCTTCCTTAGAAAATGGTGAAAATAATTTAGTAATATTTTAGGTTATTCTGGGGTCAAGTGAACCCATTCCGAAATAGGGAAACTCAATTATACAAGTGGTACAGAAGCAAGATACTGCAATGAAAACCTAAGAAGTGGAAAAATATTCCCCATTACTACACTTTGATTCTTCTAGGACAAATATGAAGCTTACATGAGAGCTCATACAGGACTATTTCTTCAGGCTCTTAATCTCTCTTATCTCCCCTGAAGCACTTAGAAAGATTTGGACCTTCAGGGGATGTGTGATATCACCAATATTTGGATGCAAATGTTACAGCTCTGCTCATAAGCAAAAGATATATTTCAATTATTCCCATTAATAAATTGTATTGTTGAAGTGAAACGGACTGTACTGCACCACTGTACAAACTTCAGCAATAATCGTATGAACTTAAGACAATTGTCCTTAAAAGTTAGAAGCATTTACCATTTGAGGTGTTTATTTTAGGATCAGACTTGCATGACATATTTTCCACCACTTATGGTAGTTGTAACAGTAATTGGTGGGAAAATTATGTCATATCTGTTATATGAGAAAACATAGGGAGCAGATACTGTAAAGCAGGACAAAATAGGCAGAAATCTTCTCCTCCTGTAGCTATTTGAAGGTGTTGGATCAGGTCCACAAGTGGAATAAACTGATGTAGCTCCAGTGACTGAAACGAAGCTGCAGATTTAGAGCAACTGAGGAACTGGTAAATTGTCTGTCAAAACACAGGAATCAAACAGTGTGGGTGGGTTCTGGTTATATTAAATTACTGTCAGTGTTTGCAGAGCTTTAAGAACAGGACAAGGAGAGGACCTTGTTTTCTAAATCTTCTTTCATATATAGTAACACAACATTTAAGTGGCTCATTATTTTTGTTTGGCCTAATTTGTGGTATCACTGGCAGTACTCCTACATCTTGTACAAAACCAACAGATTAATATTTTTGCAAGCATAAACTGGTGTAGATGCACTCATTTATATCAAACAATAATATCAGCAGAGTATCTGATTTAGCAAGGCCAGATATAGAGCTACCAGCTAACTTTTTACACTCAGTTAATTAAATTCTAATGACACATTTTTTTGGGAGTTTCAGCGGGGATGGCGTCTCTGCTTATGAAAATCCCACCTTTATGGTCCTTTGGCTCAGCCACCAATAGATAGTGCAGAGACTGATTAGCAGATCTTCATCAGTTCAGTTGCAGCACAGGTACATTTAATGTATCCATCCTACAAGAGGATATTCCTAACACCATCTACCTGGACGCAGGATTCCTGCATTCCTACCATGTAGCCAGCGAGAAAACATACTAAGATGAGAAGCAGGGTTGCTCACCACCAGCAAAAGGATCTGCCAAGAGGGCAAAAGTTTATCCCATCCTATTTGTTTAAGAGGTAGTGGAAAATCTGCTACACCTGTCCTTGAAGCAGCTGCTGCTGTTACCCCTTCACACACAGTGTTTGCAGTTCCTGCCTACAGTGGTTTTGTACCTACATAAGGGAAGCCCCTTCCTTCTTGCATGTTGTTTCTACCAAAAAGGTAGCTCCAGCACCTTTTGTGTATCTGGGGAATCAAAGGCACTCTGTCTGTGAAGCAAAAGTAATTGCCATGCATAACAGCAGAAACCAAGCACTCATTTTCCTCTCCATTTCCAAAGACTGAAGGAACATGTTAATCACCTAAGAACACTCCCTTTGACAACTAAAACAAAAGGAAAAAGCAACAACTGGAAAGCAAGAACCCTGCTTTTGTCAGCCAGATATCAAACCGGTACAGTGGTTCGTGAACATTCCCCCAGATAAGTAAAATTCCTTACTCCATTTTGCTCAGACTCTGAATGCTGCTTATCACATGGTTAAGATTCAACTCATAAAAACATGTCTCAGCAATTGGAATTTACCCTTTGACCTTTGTTCCCCTCCCCTTTGTCCCCCTGCTGTGATGAACAAGCTTTGTCTTCACTAAACATCACTGTTACACTGGTGAAAACTGCTTTTTGCACAAGTTCAAAAACTCAGCAAACAGCAGGCACAAAAGCATATATAGATATAAAAATATATATGTAGTTGTTGTGTTGTATCTATACTGCACCCAGAGAAACATCAGAATTTAATGGGTTTTCCCATATATTTGGCAAATGTTTCTGTGCAGTGATGCATCCTGCAAAAACAAGACATAGGAGTGGTGAAGTATTCAGTAGGGTGAAATATTTCTTTTCATTTAAAAACTTTCTTGAACTGTGCATAGGCATGTGCATGACTGTGTGGGGCTAGAAATAAGTATGATCCTGCTCCTGGTCTCTTAACTTCTAGATGGGGTCACTGTGAGGAACAACACAGCTGCTTATGCTGGTTATTTGATGACATATGGTAATAGCTGCAGTGTTTAGAGCTGAATGTGACACACCACAGCAAGTTAAGCAAAATAAACCTGCTAGCCTTTCCCCCCACCACTGCTTTTAAAAAAAGTGTTTTTCTTTTTTTGTGGTGAAGAGCCATTATTAGCGGTGGGGAAAAAAATTACAGTTGAGTGTTTCAAGTGCTTGGTTTCTGTATATCTGTGTGCATGTGAATAAAAACTAACCAGACAGGAGGATCTGTTTTAGTAAATAGGGTACTTCATACACACGAACCAACATATGTGTACACACGTGTTCAATATTAAACCAGCTTTTAAGTAAAAATATTACCCCCAGACTAGTAGCTGAGCCCAGTGTTAGTTTATCAGGCATTCAAGAATGGTTTGTGGTGCAATCTGGGATAACTCTGCTGCACAATTATGAGATTATATCCTCTTTAGAGGGTATAATTATGCCATCTCTATATATCTTATTTAGAAGGCATAATGCTTCTCTCCTAATAGCAGACAAACTAATACATAGAGACACAGTGTTTTTTGCTTCCAGCACACAAAACACCACAGACCAGAAAGCTTTTGAATGTGGGATCTTTGGGCTGCAAAAAACAAGGCTGGACTCCTGATATATACCTGAAAAAAAAATTCCTAAAAATAAAGCTACAGTCTTTGTGGCTTTTGGTGACATGAAGCTACATTTTGCAAGAGTTTCTCCAAATTTTTCACAGATATCTTAATAATGACTTTTGGACAACTTAAATTAAACATGTCAGTGGCATCATAATTTTTCTTAGCCATAATAAAATTGAGAACATCTTTTTAAGCAAAATCTATTTTGTATTTAGGACAATTAGCTACCAATGTAATGGATACAAATGTTACAGACTGAGAGGCTATAGAAGAGGTGGTAATAAGGAAATAGTATATTTTGTCCAGAAAGTGATCAATAATTTCATTTTTGCTTTCCGGTTTCATTGCACTGTTTAATCTTTCCAAGCCTAGATCAAATGATTGCTCATTTTGGATGATAAAGTTTATTGCTACTGTCTGATATGTGTAATGACTACTTAATAATATGCACCATTATAAGGCAGTAGCTCTTTTTAGTTTCTTTTCAAAGGTGGTAAGGAGTCTCACCGCTACACGCTTTTTCACGGAGCTGAGGTTGCTACAAACCTAAAGATAAATCTGCAAATCTATGTGACTATTCTTTATCATTGTCACTAGCTTGGTGGTGGTCTGCCATTTTTCTTGAAAGCTGGGCACCAACTGCTGGCCAGAAGTATTTTTCACTGAATTTTTTGTACTTTAAATAAACTACTGCTTCAAGAACTGCCAAGTGTTCCTCATTCATCTTCAGGACACAGAGCTTCATGTATATCTTCGCAAACCTTGACTCTGTGAAATGTTTGTCTCATCTCTCTGCCATTTATAGCAGTCTTTGAGCTCACTTCTGGTTTATTGATGGCCTTGACTAAATTAATGCAGATGTAATTTTTTTTTAAAAGGTTTACACTCTGACTAATTGTATGCAATATAAATCCTCATTTAGAGAAGCTCCTCCTCTTGTTGTAAAAGGTATTTCTGGTTTCATAGAGTAAATGTTGCTGAAAGCCTAGAAGGGGGGTATTGTTGTTTTCTTTGGCATTTCTCTTCTTCTAGTGGTAGAAGAATATGCATCTGCTTTTCCCTGTGGAGGGGGAGATAATATGATAACCTTCTGATTATATACATAAGCGGGAACTGATCAGCTTCTCTTGTGGTTCATTTTTAAGGGCAAGTTCCAGTTGGATTGTGCTAATGCACATATTCATGAATCTCTCCAAACAGGATTCACTGCTCTCCAGGGAACTGTTGAAGTATGCATCATTGTTTCAATGAAGTATCTTCATTATAAAACATAGGGACTATAAAAGGTGAATACCATTTGCCTGAGCCTAATATAATCTCTAGTTTGACTTTCTCCCACTATAGTGATTTTTTTTTAACAGAATCACAGAGAATAATATAAGACAATTTGAAATGAAATATTAGATGAAATTAGATACATGTGCCTTGATGAACAGAATATTTTCTTTTCTATTGTTTTATTGAAATAAGGAGAAATTAATATCAGTAGAATAAAAATGATCTTTAAGATCACACAGCTAACTCAAACACCTCAGTGGGGATTGCTGGTCTGTAGAGGTACAGAGTTTCTTACTTTACTGCATGAAACCAGTATGTATAATAGGCTGCAGACTTAGTAAAATCAATGTGTTTAAATTTTGGGAATGAAAGTAGGTGCTGGAATCTACTGAAATCAATCACAAAAAGGATTTTGCTCATTGCAAAGAATGGGATGACAAAAATATCTCTATAGGCTTTAAATTAGTCATTATTTTTTTTTTTAATTGTATAGCTATTTTAAAGTGTCCTAGACTTTGCTTACTATAAAAAACACATTAAAAATAGAAGTTAGCATTACATTTAAATATTGGAAAGGCAAAAAAAGAATGTGAATGTGAATATGAATATGAATATGAAGAGGCTGCCTAAGTCTAGAAGCATTACAGAGAAGTAGCACCATCACTTTCCTGTAAGCAAATATATATATTTATCAGTTTATATATATATATTTATACATACAGATACAAACACATATATATATGCATAGATATATATGTATATGCACTACATTGAGAGATAAATAAATGTGGATTTTTCAGAGTTCAAGAAATATCTTACAGTAGAAAAGTTATTGTTTGTAGCCTGCAATAATCTATGCAACACATGAACAAGTAGGCAAGCATGATTCTTGCTCAAAGAGCTTGTGGTCTGAGAATGTTACAGACAGCTCTGTTCAGAAAGATCTAATATAGGACATAGGTTGAAGGTCTAATATTAAAAGTATTAAAATAATACTGGAAAGTTTTATTGTTTAGGTTCATATTCTACAAAAACTAACACGGCATTCAAGGTAAAATTTTGGCAAAGATATCTAGGTCTGAATGGCCTTGTGACTTCAGATAGCTTTGTGTTACATAAGAAAATGCTTTATATTTTAGTTTTGTTTTCAAATTGTAAAATTCATGTCTGTGTATAGGAGCAGAAACATGGTCTATGGCCCACTTAAATTCCACTCAAGCTGTATTTGGAAAGCTTAAGTGGGGCTTATATAGTGAATATGACTTTTCCTGGCACTTTGATCTGTGATGGATTTCTCTTGTTGTAGCAGTGGTGACACAAGTCATGTGTTCTATAATGACACCAGATTTATGAAAACCTGTCATGGTCAAAAGCAGCCACATGCACATGGAAAAAAATAAAAATCTGGTGCTACATCATCAGCGATATTTGAGGAATTACACATATTTCACAGTTTGGTTCAACGTCACCAGGTCTCTGACAGCAGATAGCTGTCATTTGTAGTATGACTGGGAGTTTCCAGCCATCCCCCTCCTCCTTCTCCTCCTCCTCCAAACTCTGCTTAATTGAGTATGTTGGCAACCAGACCTTGAAATATGCTTTGCTGTCATTTACTTCCTTTGGAAAGGCAAAACATCAATATGAGTTTCTATACCACTTTCTTCCGTGATTAGTATCTTTGGTGGCAAACTGGTGCCTGCAGAAGGTATCCATGATAGAACCATGTGATAATATCTCAGAAATCCTGCCCAGGAGAGAGAGGGAATATTCATCAGGGAATGGGGGAATTTATAATATAAATGAATATACCATAATCATTTATATAACTATAGTTAATAACTTATTTCTAGTTATAATACACTCTTTAAAATAGATAGAAATGGATATGAAACATTTTCTGTGTATTATAGTATAGTATTATAGTATGTATTATAGCACAGAAAAATGTAAATTTATATATTGTATATTTTATTAATACAATGTATAATTATGATATATAGTAATGTACATGTTTATATATCTTAATAGAAAATAATAAATTATAAAATATTTTATTTATTTTGTTTTTAAGACTGACTGTAAGTTTTCTACTATTTCCAGCTGACTATCTAAATTTTAAATTGCTGTCATTCTCCCAGTAGATGTTAGATGGTATTTGTTTCTGTTTCTGGATGGGTAAGAATAAACCATATGTGAAGAAGCCTCTCTGGTTTTGCATGTCAAAAATAGGAACTGGCTTTGGAGGAAGTGTCCTGTCTGTGAATGTAAACACTCAATGTCATACTTGGAGCACCATGTTAGTATAAAATTCAGTAAAAAAGCTGTATGTAGGATATGGCAGTGTTTTTGGAAAGGTGTTCTCAGAACTTTGTCTTCTATAATTTTATTCTGTTTCTTTTAGGAATTCATATCCATACATGTGCTAGTATTCTGCAGTAGCCCATCCTCAATGTCTGGAGTAGGTACATAGGTGAGAGTAGTTAAAATTGTTTACAGATTGCCTCTAAGCAAATAGAATTTCATGCATGACATAATTACAGTCAAATCAGAATAAGCCAAATATATTTTTAAGACAGGCCTAGAAATCTTGTTACCTAATAGTTGATGTATACTGAGTTAACTGCATATCTGTACTTCACCTGACTCAGGTCAGTCTAGTTTCTCAGCAGTTTTTGGAAAGAATCCAACCTACTTGGATCAAGATGTACGTAGCAAACTATCCCTAGAGACAAAACAGGGAGTTACAAAGGCAGCTGATTCATCTGGCCCAGAGAGTGGCAGGTTATGGAAATGAATTCCTTTGAAGGAATTTTAAGGCAGGAAACTAAGTGCCTAAAGTTACTAAGAAGTAGTTATGGAAATCCAAGGATATATGTCGGTCATTATCACAAACGTCTATGTTAATTGCTCCTATGCCTGCGAGAGAACTGCCTAATGTTGATTTTGCATTTTCCCCGCAATGTATTGTATTCCTCATGTCCAGTAAAAAAAAAAAATATACAAATAAGTGAAGTCTTTCATTACCAAAGGAATGACATAACAATATAATTTTCATACCAGGTGATACAGTGTTTTGTAGTAACCCAGTACATAATTTATTCATCACTGTACTTTTTCTATAAAATCTCCTATTTTTAGATGAATATATAAGAGTAGCTTGTGAGATACCTTTTACATAATATGATGGGCACCATAGAAAGATCCACGTGCCTTCAGACGTAGATAGGACCCAAACACTGTTGTTACGGTTTTCTGGGAGAAATCCCAGTTCCACTGAAAGCAATCCTCCTTTTGACTTCAGTAAGGTGTGACTTTCACCCCCAGTTTCCATGTTGGGCCTTGGGACATTGCTAACAGAAGGCACTAAATAATTACTTCTGGTCAATCAGGATTTTAATACAGATCTGGTGGTTTGAAGGATAAAGTAAATCAGTGTGGATCAAACATGTTCTGAAGGGATCTTAAAGGTCAAGTAGATAGTTAAGTCATCCTGATTGCTTAACTCTTCTATCTGTGTAGAGACTTGCTGATTACAGTGCTGGATGTGGAGAGGTGAATGGCACTGGACTGAGCCCACCAGATCAATCCACACAGATGACTCCCCCATACTCAGATATTAACATCTCCTGCAGAATCTGAATTCTTTGGAAGAGGCCTCATATGTCAGTCTTAAACTCAGTCTTTCATCCATTAGAAATTTTTTTGGAAAATCACATATCATATGAATTGCACTGATATATTAAATGCATTTACTGCATCAAGTATGAAAACCTCCCCTTGCAATTCATTCAGCTCATTACTATGAAATTCTACTACCAATCCACATGGTAAGGTAAAATTCAGATCTTGTTCAAAAATTTTGTGTAGGAAATCAAAGTATAAAAATTAAAATTAAATGGAAAAATCCTCATTTCTTGCTCTAACTTCTTTATGAAGGGCAAAGGAAGTAGGCTCCAACCTATGCCTGCAGCCTCATGCAAGTGGGGCAGAAAGTCTCCAGTCACAGAAGTGCAGGCATGTGATTGAGACCAGGTGCAGAGAAGGAATGTGTAGGATTGTTTGTTCTCTATAAACATGAGAGCATTTGCCATACAGAATTTTCATCTGTCTCAGCAACAAAAAAATACACCCTAGGCCATAAAAAGATATTTTTCTACTCTTAGGAGAACACATGTGAATAAAGAGAAGATAAGAGGAAATTACACATAAAGCTGAACAGCTTTCAGAGAAGCAACATAATTTTTCATACAATAGTCTTCATAAATTCAAATGCGAAAAGAAACTTAGGGGAGTATTATTTTGGATTATTCATCTTCACTTAGCAGAAAAGACAGGGACTATCACTATGAAAAAAAAAAAAGGAGAAAAAAAGAGGCATTTGGAAAAAACCGAAACAAAAGCAATTAAATAAGAGTTTATTTTTTCTTTATATATATATATTCCCTATGTCTCTCTATGTCTCTAGAAGGCCAAAGTGAGTCATAACCATAGGGCTTTTTTATGTCATACCTCATACAAAAAAGTGACACATATTGGCTACCTATCAAACTCCTTACTTTTCATCTCTTTCGTACTACAGGCAGAATGTAATACAGTATATACAAAGATGTATATAAAAGCAATTTGATATAGACACAAGCAAAGCTATATATTCAATTCAATTATGTTTGTTCAAGCAAAGAGACAAAAAAAGAAATGTGCTAGTATAGCAATGTAACCAAAAATAATTAATGAGTAATATGTGCACAGATAAATAAAAATACTCTGAAATTTTTCGTGGTATGGGAGGATGAAATAAATACTCATGCCACCTTCTGCTCTAGCAGAAAGCATCAAATGAATCCCTTCCACTTGGAGCTGGGTACTGTACTTTGACTTTTTCCCATCATCTATTTGTGCTGTCAGGTCAAATAATAAGATGAGAGCTTCTAATAGCTCTCTTTTTTTCTCTGGGAGCAGGTTTCTTCCTTACCTTATCCTATTAAAAAGTGCATGGGTAACAAATAAGCCACAGATATCAAAAATAAATGCAGTTTGTTGATTGAAAGCTCCATCTGGTTTATTTGGCACCAGCTCCATTTGATGATTATGACACAATCTTCAGTAACATCAAAGTCATGTGTCTTTAAACTCCCTGAAAAAGAAAACATTATGTATGTATTATATATAGAGAGAGCCATATAATGCCTGTTATTTTTACGTACGAGTAAATTCATCACAATAATAGACTGCAATAACTACAAAGTCAAAAAGGTATTGAATAAGGAGTTCACTGGACTTTGTTTGCAGGTATCAATGGACAATATTCTGAGGCCTTGCATCATGTTTTCAGAAGCATTATTTAATCTGCAGAAATGGATCATAATTGGTTAAAAAATCCAAACACCTCTCTTAGAGGGTCCTTTTAAGTGCAGCAACTTACTAAACTATGGAAGCCCAGCCATTAAAAAAATAATTGGGGGTAAATAATAAGCTATACACATAGTTTAAATCACAGACAAGGTTAATTTCAAGTTTTATTTTCCTTACAGAAAATTTACACATGAAGAAGAAAGCCACCTTTTTCTTTTTCTGTTTTTCCAAGCTGCTGTCTTCATTGTGTAAAAAGGAGATTTCATTAAGAGGTAGGTCAGGTCCATTTACCTCCAAGTAAAAGAGAAAAGGAGCCTTTGGTTACCTTCTTTCACTGCTGTATACTTTTGGGAGGGGAGTGGAAGGGAGGGGAAGAAAGGGAAAGCATGTTAAGAGGCAATCCTTTATCCAGATATGGGTGAGAAGCTCTGCTTATCCTTCCAGTCCTCACGTAGCAGTGTTCCCTGCAGCCTCAGCTGGAGAAGCTGCTTTCTGCTCTGCATTGCCACAGTTCAAAGAGATGCAGCTCTCAGGTCTGTAAAGCACACTGAGGATGAAAATGGTCAGGAAAAAAGTTTCCTACACCAATATAGGTCATTATTTCAGTGACTCCTAGAGCCACTTCAAAACACTCTGGACTCCTGTGTATTTCTGCCCCACTGTATCCATCATGAATACCTGTAACCAAGAACTAAGCAGTGACATTATTAAGGCAAAAGGAAGAGAAGAATCCTGCACTGCTGACTGCACTTTTGAGAAATGGGCTGGATATGGATTTTGTTATTCAATCAAATCACAACTATTACCTCAGTGAGCTTGGCAAGTGTTTCAAAACAGGGAGTCCAAGGTAAACTGCAGTGCTTGTCTCCACTTGCCCTTGCTCTCTGCCTTTGCTTTCTCCTGGAATCCTTGTGAGAAGAGGAATTTTGTCTGCATTAGACAGAGGCTGCACAAAATCGGGAGAACTTAGCCCTCACTGCGGGGAGTGTGACACACACTGCAGAATAAGCACGGCCAGTGCAGAAATTCAGCTTTCGTAGAATCCCTTGTAGTCTGAATCTGAATGTAAAGCTACTTCCCACAGGATAAAGCCAAAGAGAAGAGAAACAGCTGACAGAGGGATCGTTTGCCTAGCTCAGTGCAGTTCCCACTGCAAGTCCTCATACACAGACTACTCTCACACTCACCCTTTGACAGCAGCTTGGCATCTCATCTGAGGGCTTCATAATTAAAAAGACCCCGTGTTGAAATTTGAAAGCTTTGCAGACTTTGTTTCATTTTGTTAACAGGATGGTTATTAACAGGGATATGGCGCTCTCTTCTACAGATGGAAGTCTGGGAATGGCATGAAAATGTCTTTAAGTGGTTTTATGCAATCAAGTTTTCCATATTGAAGGATTTTAGACTGGATTAATGTCCTGACAATTTTTCTAGATTCCCATTTTCTATTCTGGGCTAAATTGTCAGAAGCAGAAGCTCATTAAATAATGCTGAGAAACCAAATGTACCAGTGCTAGATGTATTTTAGCCTCACCATGGGCTCCTCTGCAGTCTGGTTAGAGGAGTGGATGAAGGTTCAAACCAGCTCTCATCTCATTCATGCTAGTTGGCCCATCTCTAATCATAATGCAACAAACTACCGTGGCAGCTCCCACAACCAAGCTATCAACATGACCTTGTCATTTCAATTTTTCACACATATTCTTTGCTTTCCCCCATGCCTGTGTAGTTTATCACACTAAAATCTCATCTTTCTCCAGCCTACTGCCAAGGGCTACTAATCTGAAATACAGCTTACTCTGAGAAATGTCAAGCAGGCTGAAAGCAGTAACAGAGGAGAAGCTTGAGTTGGACATCCCCTCTCTCATGAAACTCTCTCACCTGCTCTTTGCTTTGCACTGTTCTGCAGTCCAGGGCAGCAGGGTTTGTCTTTGCCTTACCTGAGTGACCCACAGAGAATAACAGACCATTGCATGGGTTCTAAACATGACAGAAATAAATGTACCACAATAAAATAAAAAAAAAATATCCATTTTTTCTGACAGGAAAACCAACAGCAATACACAGGTTTATTTTTCTAAAATCCCCTAATCTTCATTTTCTCTTCCTTGTCCCTAATCTGTTCCCATTGTCTGAAAATACAAAAGCCTCAGAGATTTCCCATCTTCTTATCTTCACAATGACAGCAAAGCTCATCGAAGCAGGGACAGACATTTAATGCAAATAACTCAACAAATTATTTCCGATCACTCCATTTTAAGGTAATAAAAATATCACTTTGAATATGTGGAGTACATTCAAACAATTAGTGAATTAATGGAACCCATTACTTCCTCACAGGTTTTCTACATGCAGAAAATAAATAAGAAAATTAATTTATCTGAAAAATTATTTTGAATTACTTGCTCAGTTTCAGGTATATGTACTCCAAGTCAGTGGTTAGAGAAATTTATCAGGCTACAGCTCTGCCTGATCCAGTTTCTCAAAAAAAAAATACCAGAAAAGTGATGACAAGTATAGTAAATATTTTTTCTAAATCTTACACTGTGATCCATTTAGAGAACTGAGGGTTTGGTTTATACCCAGAGGCTCTGGTTTTCTGACCAATCTAATTTCAAAGGAGTGCAGGGTTTTAGGGATGATAATTCTGCATACAGAGCATGTTTTTTACACAGAATAAACTTTAACAGTGACTTTCTACATTGCAGAAAGGGACTTCTGATTTACTTTTGTCCATTTTTTTGAAAGGCCAGAAATCTTCTCCTGCGGGTGTAAGAAAATAAAGCTTGCCAAAGTGTTAGATCAGACATGGGTTTTCATCTCTGTCCATTTTGTCTCACATGAAAGACTTCTGGAGCTAGCAAAGCATGCTTTTGTTGACCAGCAAAGATCAAAAAGGCAGCTTATTTTTGTCCTTCAGCCACTAGACTGATACTCTCAGTTCTGTTAACATTCTGCCCCCATTTGAACTGGACACTTTGGAAGTATCAATAATGCAAGTTGCAGGGCTGCACTAACACTCATCCTATATTTGCCTCTCCTTCTATAAAATTAAATCAAGTTGAAATCAAAGGAGACACAATCTCAATCATATAGGCAGAAAATCTCCTGTAGCTTTGCAGCAATTCTCAGTGAAATATTTGAAATTATTTATGTTGGCAGCAGTGACTGATCCACATTGAGAGTGCAGAGTTAACAAAATGCTTCCACCCCGTGGAGACATAAACAAAGTGTTGGAAGCCACTCATCATGTCATCCACCTTCTCCCTGCTTCCTTGACAGGCACATCTCCTGAAACAGAATGTTGTTTTACAGGAACATCAGAAAGTGCAAAAGTAACTAATAAAACAGTGACAATCCCACTGTGACCACAAGGACTAGGACCAGTAAGCAGTGCACCCCTATTACTTACAAGTGAAGAAAATATATGCAGCTATCAGAGCCCTTTCTTAACATTACAGATTGGGTCAAGAATATATTCTGCAGGAGAGCTCAGACTATTTCTCTGTTTCAGACTATTTCCATGATGAGTGTTCTTACAGGATTCAGATGACTCAGTGGATCAAGAACAGAAATGTCAGCTGTGACTGGCTGTGTCAGAAATTGTTGTTGTCTACTTCAGCTGGCTGCTCTATACTCAGAGTTCAACTACAGCACTCCTAGTAGCTTTGTAATTGGCAGAATTGTCCTCAATGCATCTGTTGTTGAGTGTGTAGGAATGTTTGCAGGCGAGATGTACATACACATAAAAGTATTGTGTTGAAAACACAGTAAAAAGCAGTAAGTATTTAGCCACAGCTGAGTTCTCTCTAATTTGCACTAAAACAGAGAAAAGTAACAGTAACAGCATCTTGCTGTACTGAAATACATTCGATTACAGGATTTCTAAGCTCCTAAGTGGCCACATTGCACAACAGATGCCACACTGAATAGTAGCTGCTGCCCTACCTTGACATCCCAAGTAGCTGTCTGTAACAAGGGAAGACTTCCTCCACAGCAAACCTGGAGTGCTGTGCAAGATTCTGTCAATTGGTGGGTCAGTGTGGTTCTGGGGACCTATTTCACATGCAGACTCCCTAAAAGAGCTAAGATCACAGTCCCTGGGCCTCTGAGGACAGTCTGCAACTGGATCTGATTGTCAGATTCAAAACAAAGAAGGAGAAAGAGGTTGCTTGTTCCACATTCCTCTCTCCTTCAAAGTCTGGCAAAAGTCAAAATTTCAGAAGCTTCCTTGGCCCAGTTGGGTAGGTCTAACTGTCATTCACTGTGGAGAAAAGACACAAGGAATTTCCAAGATCCTTGAGCAAAACTTTTGCCTGATTTCAATCCCAAGAATGAAACGTGAGCTTGAAATTTAACTGAATTTCCAGCATTTATATACTCTTTAAAGAATTAGGTTTTGCTTTGTCTGGCACCATCCCCTCCCCAGTCTTTTTTTTCCTGCAATAAGAATGGAGCTAAGAATGATGAGACATTTGGTGATATTTTTATGCCAATAATAAAAACATGTCCCACTCTCACAGTTCTCAGGGATACTCACATGCATTTCATTACCTTCTCATCACCTGCAGTTAGTTTCAGATCTCCTTTGGCTAGATCATGTGTGGTCTTCCTTACCCAACATTTTTTCCAATATTCAATGGATAAAATGCCTCCATTTGTTTGCTTTCCTTTCTAAAGCAGTGGATAGTTCTCCTTAGAGAAGATTTTATAGACAAGCAAAGGGAATAGCTCAGATGTAAGTTAAGTATTTGAAAGAATAATATGATTTAACAAAGGTGTGCTGCTCAGTGACCTAAATCACCTGCTTTCATAGACAGTTGACGTTATTTACATTCAGTTTTTTTTGTAGAGAGGCATTTGAATGGCCCTTCAGAATGGAAGTGCTCAGTAGGAGCACTCTACCCACTGTCTTTGCATCTCCCCCTTACGGTGTGTCTGGTTACCCTGTGTTTTTCAGTCAGGTGTCTACAGCTCTGAAGGAAAAAGATGTCTTCTGTTTTTTGTCAGTGAAATCACTGACTTTAAGACCATGTTCTGTACACACACAGAACTTGATTCCTCTCACTGATGAAATATATCTAGTGTACCCTAAACCTGTCAGTTTCTGTATGGGGAGCCATCCCTTGACAAGGGTGAAGCCAACACTGAGTAATTTCAAGACATAAGCTTCTTTTTTGTTGTGATATCTGATGTGGCTGTAGACATAAAACATTCAGAGACTTAGTTGGTATTTTTTCAGTGAAAAATATTTAAAAATGAAGCTGTAGTTCAGACAGCTGAGCTGACAACAGCTTACAGAAAGTGAACAAGTAAACAGTTGCAGAAGTCTCCAGACACTGCAAGACAAGATGAGCAAATATTTTCTTCCTCTGAAATGTAACTTGTTTTACTAATTTTTATTTGACTGTATTCCAATGATATGAAATTATACAGGGGAAAAAATACACTAAGACTATGGAGGGGTATCAGGATTTAAAATTATAATATCATCGTAACATCATAACTTTCAAAATTATTATGATTTTAATGGCCTTATTATTGAACCTTATGAATTTATTTTATTTGAATATTGTTAGATTATTTTGTCGTGCCTGTATAGAGTTGTGAATATTATTCCATGTAAGGGTATACTATGATACAAAATATATATGCTTCAAAATATACATCATCTGAGCTCCATTATTTAGCAGTTCATCTCTTCTACAACTCTTTTGTCTCCAAGTGTTGACAATGTGGCTTCCCAAACAGTTAAATGTGAAGCATTTACTTAATAAAAATTCTTCAAGGAATCAAACCAGAGGTAGGGTGATAAAAAGCCCAGAGATGAAAGGGGTTTGCAGGCACTGAGTGCCAAAGCAGTGACCCTTTTGGGGCACCTCCACCTCAGAATGCCAACTTAAAATCTAACAGATAAAGTAGTCTTAGCCACCACCAGAAGCAAGTGCCCTCTAGCACTGGGCAGCTGCGGACTCTGGAGCTGATGGTGTTGGAGTATCCATAAGGATATGATGAAGATTTACAGCCAACTGTATACATCCAGGTTTTATGTGATGCATCATCTTTGATCTCTCCCACCTCCTTCTTTATGTTATATTACCTGATCATAGCAGATATTGCATGACTTCTCTTTGGTACTCAAAGTATTAACTGCAGGAATCATTTAGTATTTTATGTCATATCACTCATTACATCCTGAGAAGGGATAACCATTGTCTTTGTGATTACCCCCCAAAAATTTAGCAACTATCAAAATAAGGCATTCCAAGCCTACAATTTTGGTATCTTGCTTATAATGTTTCCAATCCCAATACAGGTAACAAGGAAAATTTTAATTCTTATTGATTTACCTTCAGAAACCTCATAGTGACTCCTGTGCAGGAGGTGAAAACCTCCCAAGAAGAGGGAATTTAGAATTGAGGGGTGGGGAAAAATGTTTTTAGTCCTTAAATCTGCCTTAAGCAAAGATTTGCAAAACTCAACTTGATGTTGCCTGTCTTCTTAAGAGATACATCTCCCAAGAAACCTCAGCTTTGAGTTTAAGATCTCAGAAGAATGTGAAAATATGATAGTCTGTATCTCTGTGGGGACCAATTATTGCTCAATGTGGTTTTTGCACAAGTAGAAATGGCTCAGTTTCAGCATGTGGAAAACCTAGGAAACTGATCTGTGTGGTGCACCAATTCTGCTCTCAGGCACAAGAACACACACAGTTGCTGTCTGTATTATGTAATGACCTCCAGTATGATGCAGAAATGTAAGGGTGGCTTTTACAAGATATCCAGCAATGCAAGGCTGCTACATATGGGATGAGATCCAAGCCCTTGCTGTGTAACTTCCACAGCCTTAATGATGTTCTTAATGGCTATGTGGGCTGAAATTTATAGTTTCAATGTGAGAGCTGAAAGTTGTGGTGTTTTTAATTTTATTTTTCATTAGATAAAGAAAGAAATAATATGCTGGAGTGATTCCAGAGACAGAAGATACAGCTTTTTTCTTTTTTTACAGCACTCAGGTAGTCTACCATGTTTTCTCTTACACCTTCCCATTAAAGCTGTAAGCCAGACTGAACCCCAAATAAACTCACTTTGTTTCAGAAGTAAGGGGAAGGGAAGTCAGAAACTGCAGAAATCATGTATATCTTACCTTGAACATGAGTGTCTCATCTGGAAAATGGGGATAATCTTTATTGTGCAAATCTTAATGTACTACATGCAAGTACTTTTCAGGGAAAGCCTGAGTTATATACTTTTAAATTTTAAAAGACAATACATTAACGCTCCTCACTTTACAGTTGCTGGATACATGTAAAAGTCTGCTGGATGCAATCTGAGAATGAGGCTAAAGGAGAAAAATAAAACAATATTTTAAGATTAGTTTGATTTATAAAGGGCCCTTGACTCTTCCTGTTGCTATACGCTCTGAAGAAATGTGTATGTAAAGTGTATTTCCTTCTCAGTTTATCAAGTCTCTAATATTAAGGGTAAATATTGATTCAAAATTAAGATATTGTTTCAAATTTCTAACAACAAATTAAAATTATTAACAAAAAAAAAATAACTCCCTGGATCCTTTTGCAAAAACATTGCTTCAGTTTTTCAGAAGTTCATTGTGGCATCTATTTGTAGCTGCTTTAGGAATTACATGTTTACTGTCAGAAAACAAACCAGAGCAGAGAATATGGCCACACAAAAAGAAACATTTTCACTGATAGTGGAAATACCACCAAGAACTCCCTCAGGTATCAGGTTACAACTTCATTCATAAGTTTAAGGTGTTTAAATTTTTTAATTTTAATTAGTTCCAGGTGTTTTAATTTTTTCAACTTCCCCTTTTTAAAGTATTTGACATCATTTTATTCTGATGATAGGGTTTTGTTTTAACTACTGGATACATCAATTTCACCACAGGTTTTCTTCTTTTTATTTTAACAACTTGAGGACTCGTATCGCAACTCTAATGTCTCTTTGTTCTTTCAGCCTGATTTAAAGGAGATTGCCCTATGTACTACAGTAGTTTTGAATGTATTAAAAGTTTTAAAAATTGTTAATTATATGAAATATTCTAACAGTTTAAGTTTAAATGATGCAATTAGCCAGTTACAACTGGAACTACCAGGCCTTATTTAAAATAATGAGGTCTGACAGTTATGGAGCCTGAATTATTCATTGATAACTAGCTTTTCCTCTTTTGCAAACCATGGCTAACATTAATAACAGAGGTGTAAGTGTGAGAACAAAAGAGTTTGACATTGGGAATACAAATATAGAAGTTCTAAATTATTCCTTAATTAAAATTACTATATGAGCAATATTTTCCAAGAAAAATCATTAGGACTAATATTTTTTCTTACATTTCAACATTTGTTTCTGCAGGGAGTCACTTGTTAAAGTGGCAGCACCTGATGATTCATCATCCAAGAGAGTGTCTTTAAAATAAAGTTAATTTCTGCAACAGCATTCTTTTAAAGATGCTATTTTAAAAACAAAATGCAGCACTTTCCATTGATTCCTGCAGTTACCACACTTGTAAAAATACATACTAATGGCACAGAGCCCCTCCTAGTATCAGAAGTGTTCTATTTCCCACTGCCCTTCATCTTGCAATGGCTCATGTTGCTTTCTCCATGATTACTCCATCAGTGTCAAAGACTGATGTGTCTTTAGCACACAATTTATTTGAATACAATTTAATTATTATTATTTTAACATGGGTACTGAGATTTACTTCTAGTGGATAATTCCACAAAAGCCTGAATTTCCAGGAGCTAACTGCTTGCTCTAAGCCTGGATGTTTTTTCATTACAACCGCTAACACCAAACCAGAATCTCTACCTAAACTAATCTAACAGTAGTGAACATATCTGTCTCCTAATTACTCAAGTGTTCATATGTATCTGGATGTCTTTATGATTGAGAACAAGACCTTATGCAATTGAAATAGAAACTGTTATACATCCTCATTCTCCCTCAAACCAAAGCAAACCAAAGCAAAAAACAAAAATTAATTCTGGAAGTAGGACGTGCTGGAAGAGTGACTCATGTGTAAGTAGGAGTGACTGATCTTTGTCTATGACTCTTTGTCACCACAACAGATAGCATTAAATCACCTATGATACCAAAAATAGGGATCTTGAACAAGAAGAAGCAGAGACTCAGTTTGGGATGAATTGTTGAGTTACTGCAATCACACAGCACATCAGTAGTACTGTTTGGAAGATAATTATGCAACAGACTTTCAGAGTGACATTTATACACAGCATTCCTCTGAGGTTTGAAGAGCCATCCTCCAAATGGATGCAATGGTTCCTAACTTTGGAGCTTCTTAAGACTTCAGTCTAAATGTGTATTTTAATAAAGTATTCTTCTATTTTATTGTATTGCTGTACAGTTCCCCAGTGCAGGAAGATCAGAAAGGCGAAGGTCAGAATAAATACTATATAGATATTGAAGTCTGTTCAGTGAGACTTTGAAAAGGAGGATTTGAAAGATGACTATTTTTATTAGTGAAGATGCATACAATATAACCTGATTTTTTTTTGTGCAAATGTCAATTGCAGTATACATAATGTTCACTGAAGATTATGTCATTGGTCAAGAGGGAGGAGAGTCCCCAGATGAATGATTAATAATCAATGTGTCTGGGTTCTTATCTTATTCCTCAGAAAGAAAGAATGAATTAATAGTGTCTCTCCCAAAAATGGAAAAAAAGGTCCCAGAAATAGGTCAGGCCAACCAGATCTGTACACAGAAGGGTCCTTTCTGTAAGTGGATTTCTCTAGTTTGGGCAGGGAGCCTCAGCCTCCTCTCATATCATTGCTTCACCTTCCTACATTCTCATGGAATTAGGGAGAAAAGGCCATATGGATTAGAGTCCTATTAAGCTTTATACAATCATGAAAAACAGAAAGAAAGGGTGCAGAAATACCTAGGGAGAAGGGCTTTGAAGGAGGCCCAAGGTAGAGACTAGGCATGTGCTCTCTCTACAGGCGATCCAAAGTCCTCCACCAAGTCTGGGCGCACAGCAGACGTTTGTCCCAGGATGAAGGCAAATCAGACTATGACCCCAGGGGAGTAAGGGGGACAGTGAGTAGACTGAAGAAATCTGTTCTCTGACATTCTGTGATAAGGTCTCTCCAAGCAGGTGCAAGATGAATTAAATATCTGTATGTGTCATTATGTATTTATGTACGTTTTCCTGGGGTATTGTTCTTTTATGGAAAAATAACATTACTTTGCATTGATAAACATTAGGTAGAATCAGTAGAAATATTTGTCAGGACCATATGGTAGTTTGGGATTTTTTTTCCCCGAAGGAAAAAAACATTTGATAGAAAAATGGGTTTGTAATTACTCAATCTCTGTTAGTAGCAGGGTAGGGAATTACTTTAGATTACTCCCATGTTATGTTCTAGGTGCCAGTTGGATCTGCCTCCAGGCAAGCTTGTGGACTTTCCTTCTTTGTCAAATTCCCTGTTTCATTTTTATAAGGAAACCTGAGAATTTTAACACTTCCTTCCTTCCTTCCTTCCTTCCTTCCTTCCTTCCTTCCTTCCTTCCTTCCTTCCTTCCTTCCTTCCTTCCTTCCTTCCTTCCTTCCTTCCTTCCTTCCTTCCTTCCTTCCTTCCTTCCTTCCTTCCTTCCTTCCTTCCTTCCTTCCTTCCTTCCTTCCTGCCTTCCTGCCTTCCTGCCTTCCTGCCTTCCTGCCTTCCTTCCTGCCTTCCTGCCTGCCTTCCTGCCTGCCTTCCTGCCTGCCTTCCTTCCTGCCTTCCTGCCTTCCTTCCTTCCTTCCTTCCTGCCTTCCTGCCTTCCTGCCTTCCTTCCTTCCTTCCTTCCTTCCTTCCTTCCTTCCTTCCTTCCTTCCTTCCTTCCTTCCTTCCTTCCTTCCTTCCTTCCTTCCTTCCTGCCTGCCTCCCTTCCTTCCTGCCTGCCTGCCTTCCTGCCTTCCTTCTCTCTTCTTTATCCTTTTACTTTTCCTGCTGCTTCCCAGATGCAATCACAAAAACCCAAACCTGAGACATGGAAGTGCAGATATCCAAAAGCACAGATTATTTTATGCTAATGAACAAACCATCAACGATACAGTATTTCACTTGTTGTGCCCTCCTGGTGGTAGCACAAGATAAATCCAACAGTGTGTTTAATTAACTAAAGGAAGCAGAAACAAATCCCTGTGGGTTAATAATATTTACAACCTAAAAATGAACAAAATAAAAGAAGTGAGTAAATTATGTAATTAAAGTAAAGTAAAGTAAAGTAAAAAATGTAATTAAAACAAAATTTTCATGTATTCCAGAAACTACCTCTGTAAAGGTATGTGCAAGCAAGGCACATACCTGTGTGAGACAAAGCACTAAAATTGAAGTCATCACTGACGAGTTAGCAAAAAAATTTCTCTAATTATGAAAAAGAATGAAGTCAAACTTCTCAGGAAGAAATATTAGATCTTTTTTACACATGGGAATTAAATCTTTTTTTAATCCATAAAATGCATGGTATCATATGGTGACTGAACCTTAATTCAAGTACAACAACATGAATAAGAAAATGCCAGGTCCATTTAACTGTGTCCTTTGTCAAATGCCAATAGAGATGGTGACTTTTTACAAATATCCAGTAGTTAAAAATATAAAATACTGTAAGTAGATAAAGCTACATGGGTTGTATTAACGTGTGGTTGTTTCACTCATTTATGAATCCTATTCTTTGGCTGGAGACTAACATTTTGTCCTATCCCTTAAAATAGTCTGTGGGTCTGGAAATTCCTTAGAAAGAAATTGGCACAGGCCGCATCAAAGGAGAACCCAGAAAAAGCATCAGAGCTTCATATCACTGTGCTAGGTCCAAGGGGGCCTCAGAAATTTAACTCTGTGGGGTATAGAGATGCACTCTCCATAGCATAGCCAAGTTGTGGACTGTTTCATGGCTTTCCCACTGAAATGTGCATTTTCGAATGCCTCTGAGTCCAAAGTCATGTACAGCTCTAAGCCTCAGTCCTGCACCCTTCAGTGGAAAAGACTTCTCCAATAATGAATAGCTGAGGCTGTTGTTACTAAAACCTTTACTTGCATGACTTGTTCTTTGACCAAATTCAATTTAATTGAGAAATCTATATTCACACAGGGGGCATTAGCATGTTGGGATTAAAATCATGAGTGTTTCCACAGGCCTGTCTGTATTATGGACTGAAGATTGAATTTTCACTCAGTTGTGCAAGTAAATATGGAAGGATGACAATACATCATATTTGAAATTTGCCTTGACCACACATGCACATTCTGTGAAGTACCAAACAGTTCTGACTCTTAGTAGCTTGTTCCCTTCCTGATCTTGATTTTTTTATGCAACCTTTAGATTTCTGGGTCTCGATATTACTGCAGTGTTGTCTGATTTAGGATTTACAACATTTATTGACAACAGGGAAATATACTCCGCCTCATATCTCAATAACTCTTCAGATCCTAATGGTGACCATGATCTCATTAGCCATTGCTCAATGTCTAAACCTTGCTGTTTAAGTCAAATAGACATTTCAGGAGGATATGTAAAAAGATTTGTTAACATTATGAGATCGATTCACTGCAATGAATTTAAAACAGAGAATGCTTACTAGTGTGTGTCACTACATCACACACACGCTGCTGTTTATAAAACCTACAAGGTTTTGCAAGGTCCATCATAAGATAACCTCTTGAAGAGAAAAGCAATGATTTGTGCCTATTCAGTACCCGTGAAAACACACAAAGAATTACAAGAAATACTTCAACAGTCATGAGTCCAGTTTAAAATTTTCTGGCCAATTTCACCAGTGTGCCCCCTGCCTTATGCTGTGATCACCAACCTCAGGGGTGAGAGGCCTGGCGGTGTATGGAGGCACATCTCTGCTGAGGGCTGGGAGCAGGGAACTCCCCTTTGCAGGTTGCATGCCCGGCCCAGCAGCGGCTGAACAGGACAAGCCTGGAGGGACAGGAGTGTGCAGAGATGTCTCCATAAGAAAAATTAGGCAGCTACTTGGCATGTCCCTCTGTCCCTGCTGCAGTGGGCTCAGCAGAGCTGTCCCAGAATTGCACATCACCATCCTGAGTGGAGAACACCACCATCTCCAGCTTGACAACCAAGTGCTTCCTTGCCTGCCTTCTATTTTTGAATGCCATTCAAAACATCCTTGGCTACATCCCCAGCAAATTCCATGATCCATTTTTGCCTCTCCTTTCTCAGTGATCAAGATGGACAGAGCTGCATAAAAAAAGGGAGCAGACAAATGGGCATAGAGTTTATAGAAATGGGCAGACCACTGTATGTACACTGATAGTCTAATAATCCCCATTCATTTCACCTGTAAAGATAAAAAAGCTCAAAACCATCAGATGCCCTCTAGTTTTGTAATGCAAATCATGTTTTTTTTTATTTTAAAAAAATTAACTGCAGATAAGTGTCATCATTTATCTATATGAAGGCACGGATGAAACAGCACACTAGTTTTGCTTAAATTACCATTTATGTACCTGGAAAACACAGACAAATGAATGTATATAGAAGCAATAAATGTAGATCCTCCTCTGCTTTAAATGCCTCTTTGAATTTTCCACTACTCATGCAAAATTATTTATGTCAATATTTTAATTTCAGTCAGGAGGGGTGGAATCAAAGAAAGAGTGACATCCAGGAAAATTGTTGTCAGCAAACTAGTGACTACATACCATAATTAAGAAATAATGTAAGGAAAGAAGCAGTTTGATCTAAATGCTGTTGTATTTTGTGAGTTTAGTGCTAAAGAATCAAGGATGAGAAGACATATTAAGAGACAGATATTATAATATTTGTAATTGTATAGTATTGTAAGATGCATTCTATACATAACTGATCCTTTCTGTAATCATAAGAATATTAATGCAGCAGCTAATAAATAAAATAAGCACCAAAGGACAAGTATATGACCTTAAAATCCTTACTCAGCTGCCCTATTAACTTTCTGAACACCACTGAAAGTGTGTGTCAGCTGCTTAAATTAAAGGGAGAGTAATTAAAATTACACAAATAATAGGTGACTGGGGTCAGTCTCCATCACCCTATCTCCTATATTTCAGAGTATTTTACATTTTTTCCATCAATATGCAATCTTAATTTTCCTTACACATCTTTCAGGTACTCTTGGTTTAAAAACAACTTACCATAAGAAGCAGAGCTTTTGACTGATGGTCAGAGCGCAGGTTTTGTGGCCATACCTTTAAATTCCTTCCCATAGCGTATGAGTTGATTTCTCAGAATCTTTAAGTATGAATGTACTTAATAATCTTTCTTTTTTAAAAAGCATTTTTAGGAGGAAAAAGAATAAAAATCAGATCTATATTTCATATCTATACCTAAGATCCCATTTCCCATGAAGATGGCTTGCATTCAACAAATGAGCAAAAGTTACGCTCTTCTACTCTGGAACATTTAAAGTAGTGGGCAGGAAAGCGAGTGCCTCAAAAATAATCCAGACTTTTTACTGTTTTTACTGTGATAAAAGTAATAGTCATAATAATAAAAGACAAAAAATGTGTGACAGGGGATCAAATGAAGCAAGACAAGAGAAAACCAAAAGACAGCAATATCTTCCCATAGGGTCCTGACCAGAAATAGTTCTTTCTTCAGCAAACATTGAGTCTTTTACTGCCTTTGCTGGAAGTCATTGATAGGTACAAATTATTTAATAATAACTGTGTTGACAATTTACAGGCATTCTAGCATTGTCCAGAAAGGAATTTGAGGGCATGATCTAAGCACAGTGTCCAATGCATATCTTCAGCATTTCTTCGAATGGAAGAAAAAAGTGGAGCTATTTTGTGCTGTTGACATTAGGTATTGATAAGGTAAAGAGAGAAGGGTGAACACAGCTGTCTGTCTCCTTGACAGGGGCATTCTGCAGCCTGCCGAGGCGGGAGGAGAGGAGAAGGGGCTCGTAGCTTTAGGCATCCCAATGCACAGAGGGGTTTCACAGATGCTCAAACCAGTTCTCTGCTTTTTGCATTGCAAGGTCAGTACTGCCCAAAGCCCTGAGTGTGGGTCCAATCCCCTGCAGCAACTGCATGGGTTCACAGAAAACATAAGTAGGGAAGGAAAAAAAAACTGAGCTATGAAGCTATTATTATTGGTTTGGGTGTAGATAAATATTTAAAGCCTTTGCAGTGTCATATACTGACTTGTTCAAGCTAACAATGCATATTTACCTAATTTTAGTGACATCAGTCCCACTAAATCTACTTCATAACCCCCTCTCGAAGTCCCTTTATATAATAAAATTCACTCTTCATGAAATAATGATAATTATTTTTCCAAACAATTTAGCAGGATTGAAAGCATTTTGTTTTCTTCCTCTGCAATCCCACCAATGCAGGCTCTAGGTCAACATTTTTTCTGTTTAGGGAGTGCTATACTCCGTCTTAGATTTCTGTGCACTCATTAAAGCTCTGGTTCAGTGGGAACTCCAGAGACTTGCAGTGGAGTCCTGCTGTTACGGCTATTAACGTTGTGGCTCTGGAGAGTCATACGGGACATTTGCTGTATTAGACCTGAGGGTAAGCCCAACTCTCTCATCTGGAAGAGGTATTTTGATCAATGGATGAATATGAATGATTCATAAAATGAGCCCTGAATGAGTACAAAAAGAATTCTTACATAATACTGGCACATGAATCAGAGAAATATAGGCAAATGCAGGCAGAGGTTGGCAGAATGGGCTTTAGCAGTTTCATATCTGCTCCCATGGACTACAGCTCTACTGTTGTCTTTCTTCCTTGAGCTGTATCAGGTACAAGCTCATCCAAAAGTTTTGTTTTGTTTCAAAACTTTCACAGCAGGAAATCAGGGCATACTAAAAAGACCCCCACAAATAAAAAACCCAGAAACTCAAACCAAAATCAAAAAAGGCAGGTTGCCACACTATACAGCTGCTTTATATTTCATCTCTACCAAGCAGATGTAAATATCTCCAGATTTTGTATAATGCAAGGAAGCATGGTACATATATTTTATATACCAATATTATCTATTATGTTTCCAAGGTTTTGGACTATGACAAAATCTACTGAGACTGAAGATCTCAAACCGAGATGGCAGAAAATAAGATTAGATCAACCCAAACCATATAGATTAAGCCATTCTGCAACTCTCTTTCCTCTTTTCTGGCTCTGAAATTGTCCTTTACAAGTAGGTCCATGGAAATCTTATTCAATGATACTGAATTCAGAAAGGATGCAGCAATGCATTTAACCAGCTATTAGAGATTATAAGGGGTAACTCCCTTTTTGAGAAAACTGAGAAATATACAAGTCTGCCACGTGACAGAAGAGCACATCTGTGGCTACAGACTCCTCTTGCTGGAGTGAAGTAAGCTTCCTTCCAAATCATGTCTTCTCCTCAGAAAAGAAGTGACTGGCTAAAATTTACTCTCTCCCCACAACTCATATCTTTTGTGCTGAGAGCAACTCAGAACAGACCTGCTGCTGTAGAGGGTGACTCCTTGTTAGGGGGACCTTGGATGTACCTGGAGCCATCAGCATCCAGTCACCTTCTGCAGAGACATTCTGCAGGGGGAAAGCCAGCAGCTGAATGGTAGAGTACTGACAGAAGATCTTTGGTTAGTTCTTTGCTCTACAAGTAAACATTGAGACTTCTCTGGGTGTTTAATTTCTTTCTTCAGGTGGTTAAGGAAACCTAGTCAATATATTCTTCAAATATGTATGGATGCTAAGTGAGCTAATCCCACAAAAAAGACAGATAGATAGATCTCTCTCTCTCTCTCTCTCTCTCTCTCTCTCTCTCTCTCCCCCCACCCCATCTTTTCTTGTTCTCCGTTTATTTTTGTCATTTCTCAGTAAAAGTGAAGACAGATGGGAAATGTAGTTTCTTACAAAGTCATTGCAGGTTAGAATGTCACTGAACTTGAAAAGACTTTATTGCAGTCGTCCTAGAAATTGTCTCTCTCCAATGTTTTCCTACCCAACACCTTCTTGTGATGACTGAATTTTGGAGGAAATTCTCATTTTAAGCAGTCTATTTTTACAGTAACTTATCAAACAGTGGCCTTTAGCTGTTGTTCTGTGACAGCCACTCTATTAAAATCCTGATGTAAACAAGTGGAGAAGGTGAACTAGAAGTGCAGATATTTGCACAGCATTACTGTCAGGTAAAATTTTAAAGATAGGTTTTATGAACCCATTATTTGCAGTCAAGGCTTTTGACTACAGCTTCTGAAATCATTTAAGTAGACAAAGTGTTTTGTCAAAACATACTGCTGGGAGTCAGTATGTAGCTTCTTTTCATGTAATTCAATTTGGTTCTGTTTGCACGGAAGTGGGATATCTAGCTGGGCAGCAATAGTGGTGCTGTGTGTGATCACAATATGGTGACTTTCTAGAGTAATTAACGTTAAATGCCTTTTGTTTTCATTTAGTGCTTAATGTATGCATGCATAATTGCAGTGTACATACAGACCTATCAAGGAAGATGCTTGAGGGCTTTTAAATACAAATAACAAAATCCAAAGATTTTATGGTTCTCTTCTTTGGAGTAGGATATGCATAAGAATATATGCTCATTTTAAAATCACAGACCCCTGTGTCCTGTACAGCTGTGCTTGACATGACTGAAAGAAATGGCCCCTTTAAAGAGGCAGAGTTGTTTCTGTCCTTTCAGCTCTGAGCCTCATGTGTGAGGTGATGCCAGACCAGACTGCCCTGAGACAAGCTGGATTCCTCTGCTCCTCCAAGGAGTTGTGGAAAGGCAGCATTGTTAGAGCATGGTGTGTGTTAGACAAACTTCCTCTACCCCAGAACACCCTGTGTGTGCTGAGAATGGCTGCACAAGGCACCTTTTGAAGAACACAGCATAAATGTTCCCCAAATATTCACTCAGACTTTCTGGACTGTACATTTCTAGCTCCCATACTTCACCTGGAGAAACAGCAGACAGAGAATGTGACCCGATCCTATTGGCTGGGGGTTTCCAGAGGGACCAAGCAGTACCATTGGTGTTGGTGTGGTCTGGCATAATTACATGGAAGCATTTCATATCAGCATTTTGGCCTAGCCATACCTTACAAAATTTTGAGTAGAACCAGAGATTCCCAAATGTATTTTGAGAAAGTTGGGAAAAGTTGGAACTGTAACAGTTCCAAATGTAATTTCCAAACATATTTAAATTAGCTACTACTGTCAGTAGAAATAGTGATGACAGGAGAAGATATTTATCTCCTCAGACAGTATTAACATACTACTTTGATGTATCTTTTGTACAAATATATGTATACTATATTTTGGGGAAGTCTAGCCAAATAAAACACATAGTGAACAGCAAGCTGTAATAGAAAAGTTGCAGGACATGGGAAACAGATCTTCTGCATTAGCATATCCAAACAGAAATAGATAGATGGAGAAATCTGGGGAGATACAAGAAAAAGAAAGCATTTTTCAGGTAGTAGCAATTGTAAGCATAAGGAGAGAAGTAGTAAAAAAGGTGTCTGATAAAAAAACAATAACTTGGTACAGTAAGATTATGTCTTTTAGTAAATCCATTCCATACAGCTCTTCCTTTCATGACTTAGTTTTGATCTTCTATACACCAAAACCACATCAACTGTGGAAAAAATGCTCAGGCATTCTTTTCCCAGACATAATCCTACATCTCTGGACATAATTCAGGTCATTCAATGGTCTACATGGGGTAGGGATTGAGAAAGCTAACAAACAAAATAATGTCACAATCACTAATGTGATTACCTATCAAGCTCACCTATGAGCTTGCCTACACAACTATGTAATATTAGAGCAGCTGCACCAGTTAAGAAAGTGATTAGAATAGTCTTCTACTATGTATACCATTTATTTGAAGATAATTCCAACCTTGGAATAACATGGGCCTGCAAAACTGACCCATTTATAGCAATATCCCAGACTAATATTGTCACAGGACTCAAAAAAACCTCTTTCCATGCATCAGTTGAGCCACACAGCTGTAATTTTCATGTGTTAGAAGTTGCACATTCAGTCCAGTATTCCCTTCTTTTCAAAATTAATCCTGGTTGCACCATTTAATCTGCACTGTTTTCTAAGCCAATTACTTGGAGCAGCCTGACCGCTGGTACCACACCAGCCTCAAGTCCTGCTCTGCCACAGCTGCAAAAGGGGCACTGAAATGGCATGATACCAGCTCCGTTTGGCCCTGATCCAGCAAAGCACTTAAACACCTGTTCAACTCAAAATATACGAGTAATCCCATAGAAGACAAGATGATAAATTCTCTGAGCTAGTACCTGCTTGGATTCATAGACTGTGAAAACAGAAGGGAACATCTAAACATCTTGTCTGACCTCCTGTATACCACAGGAGTTCTTCTAATTCAGTTTTGCTCAGTCTTTCCTTTCTCTCAGAAGAAAACAGCCAGCTCTAATGTCTAAATTTTCAGTGATGGAAAAATTAACATTGTTTTGCATAAATGTTTTGCATGTTCCAATGATTAAAAATCCTCACCAGGGCAAATTTATACATATTTTCAATCAAGACTTTATTAGGTCCTTTGGATTCACTAAATTTTGCTGGTATTAATTAACTGGTATGAAGAGGCACGTATTATCACATTTCTCTTTTTGTATACATGCTTATAGACTGCAAATACATCAGCCCTTAAATTATAGTTTGACAAATTGACAGGCAGTGCTTTCCAGGTTTCTCAACAGACAGCAGATTATTGGCCTTTTATCAGACTCATGTCTCTTCACAGACTACTCTGTTATTGTTCCACATCTCTGCAAGTATGGTTTCTGGAACAACACACAGTATTTCAGGAGACATCACTACTCACCATAGAAGCAAAATAGATTCCTACTTATAGTCCTTTTTTTTCTCACCAGGTTAAGGTAAGATCTTTTGGCTCCATGGCCACACTGAAATTTTACACAGAACCATTCTTCACTGCCAGTCCTTTCAGTGTAATTGTTTTCTATGATAAATTCAATCCACTTAAAATTCCCCCCCACACTTGGTTTTTCCTCAGTATATGGTCTTACATTCATTGAAATACATATTTTGATTGTGCCCAACTTAACTGCAACCAAAGTACCCCATAACAGTTTTCATTATTCCTTCACCTCTTATTTATATGCTCTAATCACAGCTTCAGTGTTTTCTACAACTTATTGTGACTCTTTTCCTACATGTCATGAATTAAGATATCAAATACATTAACAGCACACTACAAGTGTTCATACTCAGGGACAATCCAGCATTTCCAACTACATTTTGCAACCAGCATCATGTTTAACCAATTTAATAAGTACAGTATATTGATTTTGTAATATTCACATTTTATAATAAACTGTTGGGTGAAATCAAATCAGAACACTGCACATAAAAAATATAATTTCTCCCTATATATGTATAACATTCTAAGGTTTTCATCAGAAGATATCAAGTTATTCTGATGAGATCTAGCTTTCATTAACCCTCATTGATTGGCTTGAATTATGTCACTCTCCTTGCATAATGTTGCGATTTCAATATCACTATTATTTGCCCATAATTTCTGCATAAAATCATCCACATGAATCCAAAAATGCATAAAAATATTTTTTAGAAAGACATTTAAACAGTTTTTAGTAGAAATTTGAAGAGCAAAGAAGGCAACACAATGTTATGAAGAAAAAGCCCATTAGCTAAAGATCTATTAGCTTACCCAGAAGTAAGAAAAAGTTTGAAAGGAAAAAAATCTAGAAGGAAAAAACAAAACAAAAAAAAGAGCTGTTTGTAAGGCAGAAAATAAAGGATTATAAAGACTGTGTTAATAAAGAATTAAAAAGAGAGAAGACAGAATAAAAAGGTCAGTTTTCAGAGACACTTGAAAAGAAAGCCGCTAGTACAAAGCAGAGAGGAATTGCTAGGGATGACAGAGTTTTATTCCAGGTGCTCCTAAGCTAAGTAAAAGATTCCACATTGAGGCACAACTGACAGAAAGCAGCACACGAGAGCAAAGTACTGGCCTTGTGTAAGCATTGTTTCTGTGTAAATATATAGTAATGACAGTTAATCATGGGTTTACACAGGAAGAGAAGAAGCCCTAGCACATACAGAGTCTGATCTAACAAAATCTGTCCATGTACATAAATCATTTAATCTGGCATTTCATCAACCTTTCATGCACCCTACCAGAGACAAATAGGAGGCAATGCCACAATCGAGTAGTGCCATTGCCCAACACAGAAAGGTACTGGAAGCTGGCATAGTGAGGACATATTCAGCTAAACCTAATTTCTCTTTCCTGACAGAAGAGTACTTAAAAAAGAAGTAAAAAAAAAAAAAAGAAAAAAAGGTAGTCTTTGGAGAAGGACAGTTTTAACAAGATCTTTTCTGTTTGCTCCATCCCCCTGTGAGGGTTCAGAGCACTGGAATTTCTGCAGGCCTCTGTTTGAAAATAAGGGGCTAATGAAAAGGTACATGCATGGCTTGCTACCCTAAACTAGTCCTCCTAGAATGTCCTGGGATTTGCCAAAGCACTAAATGACGTTGACATAGAACACTTTAAGGGAAAAGTCACCTTTTATTCTTTGCTTTTCAGTATTTAGAAATGTAGCTTCAGTTTCCTTTGTGGTTTTTGTATAAAGGAAATTCATTTTGAATAGAGATGGGTCCATTTCTTTAGGTTTGATCTCAATGGATACTGAAGCTGGACCGCTGCGACTTCCAATTCTTGCAATTTCTGGGGAACGAGAGGGCAGACAGGTTTAGATGAAGAGGACAGAGGAATAGTGAAAAAGAAATATTTAACATGGAGAAGAATCTCTGTTGCTGAGAGGAACAGATTTAATGTAAGGCCTAACTACTTCTCTGGGAACTATGTACAATTAGAACTTTTGCTAACATGCCACATCGACTAATTTATTTTCAAGTCCACCAAATTCCATGGTGCAGTGAAGTTTCCTCATGGCCATTTTAATCCTGCAATCTATTGTGTGGTCCATGAAGGTCAACCTGTTTAGATGCCCTGATGTAGATGGGACTTTGCAGATATAGGGTTCAAGGGAATGATGCTGCTTAGTGGAGAGCTGGGTCCTCAGAGGTCACAGGTAAGACTCATTTTGCTTATATCAGCTCTGCCTTTAGATGATTTTTTTTTAGTCGTAATAGTTTTTCTAATACATGGTAGAAGCACAAAAAGCCACTGCTGTTCAGGGAAGTTCTGCATGTGCTCAGACAGCTTTTCTTTCTCTGCTTTGGATCTGTTCCTTCCCCAGTGGTAAAGCATAGTGGGAAATCCTATGATGATAGAAGCAGTCGATACCTTTGTAAGAACAGAGAGCTGTCTTTAGCACATGTATGCCTTTAGTTCAATAAACAACCTAGGTTTGCACCTAATTTTCCACTGAATGATCTAATACCAGCAGAGAACTTTTGCAGTATGGGACAATGCTAGTCATTTTAGCTAGACATTTCCTTGACTACAGTGAGGTTTTTCTTCCTTCTAGTGTGGAAGGCAGGGGGATTCTACCATCTGTGATTTAAATTAAGTGACAGCTCATTTAATGTAAATAATTTTCTACCAGCCTCAACTATTTGATATCTAAATAAAATAGAGGAGGGGAGAGGAGGGGAGAGGAGAGGAGAGGAGAGGAGAGGAGAGGAGAGGAGAGGAGAGGAGAGGAGAGGAGAGGAGAGGAGAGGAGAGGAGAGGAGAGGAGAGAGAGGAGAGGAGAGGAGAGGAGAGGAGAGGAGAGGAGAGGAGAGGAGAGGAGAGGAGAGGAGAGGAGAGGAGAGGAGAGGAGAGGAGAGGAGAGGAGGGGAGAGGGGAGGAGAGGAGAGAAGAGGAGAGGAGAGGAGAGGAGAGGAGAGGAGAGGAGAGGAGAGGAGAGGAGAGGAGAGGAATAACTAAAAGGAGACTTTGGGAATCAGATTTCTGGTATTATATCTGTATACCCATTTTGGGCACCACAGTTGTCAGAAATAGGTTGATTTTTTTCTGGATACCTCAGTCTAGTAGGTAACTTGCTGAGAAAATGCAACTCAAATTCTGATTTTGTCAGAATGCTCTGAAGTTATGCTCAGAATTCTTTAAAATTGAGAGTTTATTTCTGGCTTGGTGTGTGCAGTGGTACAAGTTTGAGAGAGAGCTGTTCTTTTGTACTTAATGCTGAAATTCATTCTAAATAAATTGTATCATTATTACCTATTGACTCTGGTGAAGGAAAAAACATTTTAAGAAAATATGTTTCAATGACAGAAGCAAAATAAACACTGGTACATATAACTGGTAACTCATTAAATAAGAAGTCCATGCTTTTATCTGGCTCTTCAAACACATTTTAGGCACTTCAGCAAGATTAGAAAAACACTTTTATGCCAAAAAAAACCTCCTTTAATCACTTCTCTTCTAAGAAGATACCTTCATGAAAAGAGGAAAATTAACCTCTTTACTGCCACTACTCCTTTTACCACACACACACACAAAAAAGCAAAAAAAAAGCATTTCTAACATTTCTAACATTTCTAATCCATTTGATTCTGTCAGAAGGAAGCTACTTTTCAGAAACATTAATCATATGGGAAGATATTTTCAAGCGCGTATCTTGCTGGGAAATTATTAGTATACACTAGACCGTCATTAGTCTACTCTAATGGAACAGCAAGAGCCCCAGATTTCCCAAGTGCCAGAGACAAGACTAGTCAATCATGTTCTTTATGGTCAAAGACTACTTTTTTTTTTTTTTTTTAGTTTTATTTGCTGTAATGTATTACAGAGATGGGGGAAAAAATCCCGCTCAAAAACTTCTAGTTTTAACAATTTAGAAGGTAAAAGAAAATCAGCAAGGGGAGAATGGGTGAATAAAAGAGTCACCAACCAGTGTGTGCATTCCACTGTACCAGGTACAAAATAGCTGCTGCAGTGTAAGATGACAAAATAATGGAATCATGTCCTCAAAAAAAAAGAAGCAAAGCTATGTATTTATATATATATATATATATACAAGCATATTGTGTGAAATAACACAACTCCTAAGACGGAATTTTCTCCATGAATCCTTCTGTAAATACACCCTACAATACAAAAGAGTAATGAGATGACACAGCTCTTGGGTAGTTTTTGTGGGACTCTCTTCAGGACCAGTGGAAAGCCTGAAAGTCAAACAGAGGGAAAACCCTTTCACAGTCTGGATCCCACTGTCACATTCCCCAGCCTTAAGCCTGGCCAAGGCCAACCTCCTGCAGAAGGAAAATTCAGCTGCTGTACTGCCTCTTTACATCCTTCAGTGGAAAAAGGGTGCTACTGAGGGGGAAGATGACTTCCTATTCCAACATAGAGAATCTTGTTACCACCTCTACTGCTTCCACCAGGCGGTCTTAATATGTTCTTAGAAGATAAAGTACCTGTGTCTCATATCTAATTTTTTTGAGGTCTTGTTTGTGGACACTGGTATAGTTAAAATAAATAGTGACCTCAGGACTATATCAAATCTTTTCTGAAAGGCAAAAGCTATTTCAAATTTTTCTCATCTTTTCCAAACTACTCTTGCTTTTCTTGCTCCCAAAATGCAATGAAGTGAAACTGTTTTAGTCTGTTCAGCCCTATCAGCAGTGCCTTCACATCCCAGCAGGTATCCTGCTCATTTTTGGGTTTCTCCAGACAGTAGGTAAACTTCTGGATATCTGCCTGACTTAACAAAGGTGTTCTTTTGATGTTTGCCTTTAGGAACCTTAAAGTTTGGGTTCTTCTATTATTTTGTCCAACAAGTCAAGGCATTGCTGTCAAGGGAGATGTTATTGTGGAAATGACAGAATATGTTCAAGGGCAGTGAATAAGTTCCCTTTCAATAAAAGCACACATTATGTCCAAGAACAGTCAAAAGGGTTAAAATACAATCTTTCCAGATAAGTTTCTAGCCATATGAGACTCAAAAAGTCAAAAGATTTGAAAGCTATTAGTACTTCTGTAGATCATCCTCTTCCAGACTAGTTTTTTTTTTTTCTGTCTCTTTTTTTTTTTTTTTTTTTTTTTCTCATTTAACTGACAGGTTGCAGTTAAAAATTAAAGTAAAAAGAGACCTTCTCTTTCCTACATACTTTTAATGGAACTGAAGCCAAAATAAGTCAGACTAAATTATGGGAGTAAATGACCTCCCGGGAAGTATAATACCAAATTCTGAAGAACTGTAAAGAGTTTCCTTTGATCTTTTTAGCTTCGCAGCCTGAAATTCAAAATCTGTATTTAATTTTAGATTGCATATGCCAGCTTTTAAGTTTCCTTTCTAACATGATATATCATTTTAAATGATAGGACACCTTTAACTTGTATTCCTTGAAAATGCTGACTATCCTTTCTTTATTCTTTTACACTATAAAAACAGATATAAATATTACTAATTGCAAAAATAATTTGAGGTTGGGTGCTATAATGGATAAACCATTGACCTTCACTTAAGAGACTGTGCCTTCAAGCTCAACCTGAATTTCTAAGTGAAATGACTTTGATCTGAGACACAAGTAACTTCAGTTCAATGCCCTACAGGATATAGATCTAGAAAAAAAGACAAGCTGAGCACTTAACTATATATTCCTGTTACAGTTTAGGAGCTAGACAAAGGATGTTATTTTTCAAATGTGGTAGAAAGGCCTATTTCTTTCTATGGCCACATAGTCACATTGCAAGAAGTGTATTGCTAAACCAGAAATCTCAGAAGGCACAACAAGCTGTATTAGCTCTTGGCTGGAGAATTTTCTGACCTCTGCACTTGAGCACAGACTTTAGATATAGGCAGCTGGAATAATCTCCCTCTTGAGTCCAGAAGAGAGCCACAAAAGTCTTTATGCCTTATGCATTATGAAAGAAGCCACCTTTTTGAGGAAAAGTAAGTTGTATCAGGTTGGCCGGAAACACAACATGAAAGAGCACCTGCTAACCATTGGACTTACACCGGCAAAGCTCTAGGAAACGTGCTTACACACAGGGCTTTGTTGTGTGTCTGTCTCATGATCAGCCAAACAAAGATAGAAATACGGTACAGAATTTTGAAATATTACAGCATTCTGAATTGAATCCTGGGGGAATAATTTGTAATGCATAATTTATCTGCTGAATTTAGTTTCTCCTACTAACAAAACATCCATAAACTAGTCGTGATTGCCTCACACATTATTTTTAAGTGAAACAACTGATTAAAGTTCTCTCTGAATATCTGGAGCTATTTGAGCTAGATAAAGATAGTTCTAACTCACTGGCTAATTTAAATGGTTTTGTTTCACTTTCCTGATTATGAAAACCAACCAGTCAACCAAGACACCTGTGCCCCAAAGCATTTCTTATATGGAAATCCCTGGCATGAGTAAACAAACACAATAAAAAGCTCTTCATTTTTCTGCTGTTTTGAAAGGGTGGTGTCTTTTTGACTGTGTAAAAGAAATGGTCTTGAAGCAAGAGGCTGAACTTTCTGGGGTCAATCACTGCAGAATTTAATCCAACCCTTGCTTCTTATCACAGCCCACCCCAGAATGCAGTTACTGTTACCTTCCTTCTTCCTAGTGAATTGCTGACAAATCATCTGGCTGGTCTATGAAAAATAGAAGAGATCAAATATACACAAAATAATTTTGAAATTGTATAACCTCAGAGAAAAATAGAAATGGCAACATTGGAACAGAACAATGGACTTAGTCAATGTAAAATTGGGTTGTGCATAAGCCCTTTCACTCACTGACAAGGTAAAACAGATTGACATGCTTTGAGGCTGTGGTTGCTGATAAGAAATGCCATTTGTAAGCCTTTTACTCCCAGCCACAGTGAAGCAATTAAAATATTTGGAAGTAGCCTTCTTCTCCCCATCCAACATGAGGCTCATCTGGGCTTTCTTAGCAGCAATCCTATCTGCCACAGTTCTGGAGAGACAGAGAGACAGACCAGAACCAGAACAATTCTGGAAAACCTCAAGCTGGAGGAGTACAGCTAATAGGGGTGTTATCCTCTGTGCTATTGCTGGCTGCCCAACAGGTTCAGAAAGGAATATTGTTGCTTTTGTTTTATCTGTTTTCATAGATTTGATGGTGTTTTTGTTAATTTCTGCTCATTACAATACCTTACTTTTCTCAAAGCTATAACAAAAGAAACAAAGTTTATGGAAGAATTCAGTTAGGAAAACATCTGAAAGCAATATTTCCAATTCAAAACTAACTATTCTCAAAAGGCCAGGCTTGTCTAGTGCCAATAATCACTTGAATCCTTCTAGATTATCAGCAAAGTTCTAAACTTCCTCAAAGTTTGGGATATTGTGGTCTCAGTTTGCCTCTGAAATGAATATCAAAATGTGTTCATTCAAGATTCCTTATTTCTGCTGTTGCAATATAGTCATCATTGTCATAATATTTACTCTATCAGAAGCCAATTTATATTTGTTAATTTTCTATCCATGAGTCTAAATGTTCTTCCTAAAAAGCACATGAACAAAAAATGGTCTGATTTTTACCAGAGAAATGAAAAAAAAGAAACCCCAGAACCAGGGTTGGTTAATTATTAAAGTTATACATTTTTGTCTCTTAATCCTGTATATGAAAGTCTCATCCCCATGTAAAACTGGGTGCAAATTCATTTTAATTGCAAAAGTACATCTGTCCAACATCCCTGCACATAACTATTTTCATGAGCTTGATGGGTAGTTTTTACCACCAGATAACAAAGAAACTGATCTGGAGATCAGGAAAGATTCCCAGTGAAAGTGCTGGTGTTCATTTACAACTCAAGAAGCCAAAGCATTCCAGAACATGCTGCAGTTTTTAAGTGAAAATAGAGGAGATGATAGAGAAAATCACATTTACGTTGTTTGAATAAGTCTGCTGCTGAAAGGTAGAGAGATATCATGTATATATAAATATGTATAGAAATATTAGCAAAACAACTGTATCACATATCAGTTCCCTACTATATACACAATTGTGATACACCTGGTAATCAGGTGGGGCCTCACACTGAGACTGCACCCTTTTCTCCCAGAGCCATCAAGCTCCAAGACTGACAGAGAGATCATGATTTTTCACATTTTGTATCTACATTCTTAAATAGATAGCCATCGTGATTTTAACAACAACAGGAAAACAAGAGCAATAATGTTCTGCCCTATAGGTGAATTAACGTGTATCTAAAATATTTGTTTCATTATTTTTACACATAATTGTTTTTTGAGCTGTAATAGATTTTTGACAAATTGAGAGCTACATAATCTTAGGGTCTTAGTGGCAACCAAGGACCACTATTCAGCCACTATTTTCACTCTCAACTCTTTCTTCTACATTCTTCCAGTATTTTAAATTAAAGATTGGTAAATTCCTTCACCGAGAAGCATGTAGAATTTTACTGTTACATAAGCTTATGCAGTGTCAGTCCATGACATTTGCATTATTCTATTTGTTTCTGACCTTGTTCTTTGCTACATGTATGTAAATGAGGAGAAAGTTTTCAAGTTGTCTCTGTTCTCCTCAGAGTGTGACTGCATATGTTTGTACACACACTGGTGTGATAGGGCTCCTGCCTTGGCTGCGAGAGCTTTCAGGTGCTGAGGTAATGCAAATAATAAAAACAATCTGACTTGGTTTATGTCCTTGTATATGTGAGTGTCTAATTAGTATTCAAGAGGCATTACTCGCAGCTGGATGCAGGAATATATATTGTATGCCAAATTTGTGATTCATACTGACTAATACAATATAAGTAATAGACTCATTTATTTATTTGCATTTAATTTAAAAGAAAAAGAGTTGTGATCAGACTTGTTCAAGATTACATCAGGCCATTGTCCCAGAAAAAACCCCCACACAGGTGTTCATTGACATGAGTTAAAAGATAGGGTTTGATAAGTTGGAGGGCCATTCTTGCCTTGTGCAATTAAAGGGTGTTATAAGTGCGTATTAGGGAAGAATACTAATAAGGACCCACATTTTCAGTGTGCTGAACTCTCAAGTTAGGAAGACCAGTGAGAGCTGCCTAGTTTGGCTCAACTGTACCTTAAACGAACATTTCTTTTGTAGCAGATCTTTAAATAAACCCAATGGACTTGGTGATCATTTCCAGTGTCAACTTTTGACATACAGCAATGTAGCTAAGTATGCTCAAGAGTAAGAAAGGGTATTTATTTCAGTGCTGGCAAATAGTGGTGGTTGGTCTGTCTGCAGATCCAAATTAGGCCATTTTAGTACTCAAAAGCACTGTGGATTTTTTCTTCCCTTACTGGTTAATGATCTTAACTACTCATTTGTTCCTAGGAAGGCAAAGGATGTGTCTTAGGCTCATAGTAACTTCAATTAGTTGTTAGTAAAAGATTTTATCCTGGTTGCAAAACCAGAAAAAAAAAAAAATCTTTTAAATTAATTTGAAGATGCCTACATTTAGAGAATGGCATTACTTTAACAGGGCTATGCAAATGAGTCCAATTTAGCATCTTGTATTCAGCTGGAAACCATTGCTAAATGATCGGGATAGCCAGTCACAGATATTAAAATGAATTATATCTAATCTGAATTTTAGTCACGCTACATTAACTAATAGAAAGTTATTAACATTTCAAGAGAAAAAAAGCTTTTGCCTGCAAAATTAACAGTGGCTGAGATGTGACCTGTGAGCCATGCAGCCTGATCACTGTAATGACAGTGTAATGGCATATTTACATTAAAATCTCTGCAGCTAATATGTGATTCAGAATTGGACGTTAAGTCGAGGATTATTTAGTCTGGCCTGTTGGCCTTTCTCTAAGTAGTTTTTTTTTACTTCAATACAAATCTGAAACTTTTCATTTCATGACTATTTATGTGACTAGTTTCTATGGCTATGTCTCTCCATCTTTACATCAGCTGCTTCATGTGGCCAGCTTACTCTTTCATTTTTCCCTTCCTTTTTCCAATATATTTATCATTTGCTGCGGGCATGTACAACTTCAAGAAACCCACATTAGTTGCAAGCCAGTCAGGAAAAGGGAAATGTTTTTCTGCTTCATTTTTACTGCTAATTTGCTTCAAAAGGCACTATGTTTTAATGTTTTAATTCCTGTACTTTTTAAATATACAGCACCCTGGAAAAAAATGGATAATTCAAAGCCATCTTTATCTGGATAGAAGAAAACGTGTAATTATAAAGCTATTCTTATCCTTAGCAGGCATTGACAACCTGCTGCAATTTCTCCTGCTACCAGTTAATTTCTACCAAAGCAAAGGCTTGAAATTTATGTGGCAATATCTGTATCATTTGTGAAATTTGTGGAACACTTCAATATATGAAATTGTTTGGCAAATTATTTAAAAGACACAGCAATACTTTAAAAATTGAGAAATTTCAGTGAAATTAAGAAGCTGACTGGATAAAAATATAGCTTTCATTTTATAATTACTGCATTATTCATAGAAGTCCAGTTTAAAAATGGGCTTGAGTGGGCTTTGTTGGTTATTTGTACAAAACCAGGAGATTTTCAAAAAGGCTCAGATTCCAGATGGACTTTCAACGCTGAAAAAAAAAAAACGGATACATTTTACTAATGCACCTCCTTTTTGTAAGTTCAACATTTGATTTAATTTTTGCATTAAATGTGTGTTTCCTTGCAAATTTCTATGAATCTATATACAGAAATTAATTTACTGTGGAAGATACTTTATTTTTGTGATGAAATTTTAAATAAAATGCTGAAGCTAAAAGCAGTAAATAATGACTGAAAGCATATATCTTATATATTCCAGACCTGTGTATGCATTTGCAAACAGCAACAGGCCAGTATAGAAGTGCACAACTTTTATCCAAAATAAGGAATAGAATTTTCTCATAATTAGGTCTTCAACATGACTGGTATTTCTACAGACTTTGCACTTGATGGTCTTTAAACTTAAAAAGAGCTAGCAGAACCTCATGTGACTCAACTTTCTCACTGGTTTGTTTTCTCTTTACAAAAGGTGTGTGTTATGCTTCTTCTTCAACCTAGACATATGTCAATCACATAACAGTTGTGATATAAATGCCATCTCACCTCCATTCCTAAATAAGAAAAAGAGAACTAATACAGAGACATTAGTTTGACAGACAAGTATCTATGCAGATAGAGCTCACTAAACAGATTTGTGATAAACACAGGTGCTTCGTTTACTCCAAATGCACAGCTTCATCATATTTCTGAAATCTTTACTATGATATATTCAAATAATAAATGCTGATTGAAGAAATAACTATAAACGTGGTCTAATGCAGCAGTAATCAACTTCATTTGATATTTCTAATAATCTCCTAATATCTGAGTTTTCTGTTCAAAATGCACAGATAATACTGACCTCAGAGCCAAAGACGCCCTCCTTTGTGGTGCCAAGTGTGCCACAAGTGCTGTAGACCCCATGGCTGGAAGATTCTGATGGCAGTGGGACCAAAGCTGTTTCCTTGATATTATGGGGCAGCCACTGGGACCCTTCAAAGGCATCTGTAACTTTCCTCTTGTCATACTTTGGATGTAGCAAAGTACATGAGAAAGCTGTACCTATCTGCAGGACTTTCTGTTCCCTTTTTTAAGCAGATTCAATGCTGAAAATTAGATGAGCCCTATAAAAATAATACTAGGGAATTGTTCTTTGCTATAGCTGCAGGATTCAGTTGTCCCTTTTGCCCAAAACCCAGCATGAAAGCCACCAGCCCCATGCCCCTCAACCCACTAGGGACCTGAAATTCTCTCTTACTGTTGCATTTGGCTTTAAAAATTGTATTCCCTAGTTTAGTTTGGGGTTTTTTTTTGTTTGTAGATTTCCTGCAACGATTGCTGTAATTAATATTACTAATCTGAACATTTACTGTGCAAGAGCCAAGACCACTTCTTTACACCACCAGGGCAGCACACTTTTATTTCTACAACTGTGGTACTGTTACATTTAATTTCAAAAGGCAGTTGAATTATCTAGAAACACAGAGCAAGTAAAAGTGAAACTTCAAAATCTTTCATCTCCAGACTGGCTCAGTCTGTGGAGAGTAGGAGAGGCTAAGAAGACAACATAGAAAGGCATCTAAACAGGAAGGAATGAGCTGGAAACTCTGGATGCCTTGTCTGACATGATGTCACACATCAAAGAATCATTCTGAGAAGGCAAGCAAAAGCCTTAAACCTGTGAAGCAAATGATCAGCTCACCTTCCAAAGCATTGCAAAACTTAATCCTCATTCTGAAGGCTACAAAATTGGAAATGCCCCTAAACAAAGGTAAACAGCTCAAAACTTTGGATTGCTACTAGCAGCAAAAGCTAAGTGATAAACATATGATCCTGTGTGCCCATGAACTGGCCTATGCTGTTATGAATGCTGAGCTGTCTTGTGCTTTTTTTTGCTTTTGACTAGCTCTTCATCTATTCTGACCACTACTTCAGAGTGTCATTTCCTTCAAACACTCCCTTTGTATACTTTTTTACATATTCTAGTATCATTAGCTCTTGGCTGGCTTGCTGGCTCTTGTCACATCAGTCATACATAATTAAATTGTAAATAATGTATCCAGGTGCTTTCCTTATCCGACACAAATCCTACAATTTGGTTTTCTCTTGGTTGCTCTCTAATTCTAATTTTAATGCTGGCAGTCAAGGGCTAGGCAAGGATATCATAGATTGCTTGAGACATGTAACAGGGAGACTAAATCATGCAGCTAAACAGATGCAAGTATCATAAGCATATAGAAAAATAATTAACAATTTAAATAGTAAAAAATGCCTTATGACCACTATGGACTAGCCTTATGGAAAAGAGAAGGAAACAGAACTTGAAGCTAAATGTTAGCAAGCTACTCATTTAATAAATAGCATCCTAATTCCTCCTTTGTTTTCTATGCTGTCACTGTAGCCATATAAGGCAAAGTTTCTGCCCCCAAGATATAATAATTTCTGTAAAAAACAGGAGAATTCAAGTAAGTAAAGAGAAAACTGAAAATATTTGGGGGGAAAAAGAAGACTCTTATGCACATTCTGCTCATCCCAGAATTATTGCTGGGCTCTGCTCTTCCCTAGTCAGATACAGAAGAAGAGTCAGAAAACTTGCAAGCACAGTAAGGACCAGCACCTTTTGTTCCTGGGCCTCAGTGAGGAAACATCTATTAAAGCCAAGAGCTTGACCCCACAGAGCCATAGGAGGTAAGGGATGAGTGAGCCCTGAAGTCATCATTGCCGCCTCTGAAAGACTCCTCAGCTGCGAGGAGTCCACAGAAACTGCCCAAGCCATCAGGAACCATGTCCAACAAGCTGAAGACTTAAAAGGTAAAATCCCAACAGACTAAAAAATGTACCAGAAGATGGAAAAGACAGCAAAGACAATGTAACAATTTATTTGCAGTCCTAAAGTGTCCTGTTCCTCCCAATGTTTCTGAGGAGGAAAGTCTTACCCTGAAACATGAGTTCAGGAAAAAACCCAACCAAACCATTGCTTATAAAAACAAACATCCATGGTTTGCTCCCTGCAATGCTCACTCTCTAAAATCATGACATTAATGCTCATTACCTCTAAAACCTTTTTTCAAGCCAAACTTCTGAGGACAAATTCTCACAGCAGTCTCTGATTCACCATCTGGGTCATGCATCGTTTCCCCTCTGCCTATACAAAACATCTGTAAGCCATAGCTATGTCAAGTCTTGGTAATTCAATAAACACAGCCACTTCTTTTAATTAGTTTATCCTTCTGAACAGGCTCATGGAAGTGACCAAAATTCACCTAGGACATGTTGCATTCTTGAATGTTAAAATCATCACGATTGCTACTACTGGTAATGTAGCAAGGGTATTTCCAGTGGTCTGTTGGCATAATCATCATACACCTGACTTAAAATATCTGTGATTTGGAAGCAGAATATAAAAAATTAAATTAGAATTCCTCCCCTAATTCTGGAATAAATTTCTATAAGTACTACACAATAAAATTTAGATAAGCATTTGCAAATTGTATTGATCAACTATGTATCTCATACCACACTACTTTTTTCTAGTATTAAATTTAGGCCATTCCTAGTGTTACTGGGCAGACAATGTCAGCAAATACAAACTTTTGAGCTTAAAATTTCTTTTAAAATACAGTTTGACTTTGACCTTTACAAGGACACTTCATGTAAAACTAACTCGCCTTACAAACATTTCAGTTCTAAAATGTTAATGCACTACAAGGTTAATTGCTCTTATTAATCCATTAAACAAGAACTGTATGCCCTTTCTTATATTAACCATTATTTACTTATTTCATTCTTATGTCCAAAGTCCAAAAGCTCTTTGTTACAAAAAACTAACAAAGAGTTAGCTAGACCTTAAAAAACTTCGACTGGTTTCTATTTGTGTGCCTTCATAACTACTAAAAGTCTTGGCATGAAAAAAACAAATGTGGCAAACAGGGTGGTCAGCAATATTTTGAGATCACTTACTGAGGCAGTGCAAGTCAAAGAAGCGAACATATCTCTTTTTTTTAGTTAAAAAAATATTTCTTTTTTTTTCCCTTGCCTGTGATTTGAGAAGAAGAGAGGAGATTTTTATGTGCATATGTAGCAATGGTAAGCAGCTGTAAAAACCTCCCACCCTAAAGATTGATGAATATGCTTCATTAACACCAGCACATCTGAAAGACATTTGACACTTTGGAAGACCAACTATGGTTCTTTAAAATGACCCAGATGAAATGCCTCATAATATGATTATTAATGGCCATCTTAGGAGCCTCTGGTGCCTTCTCTATTTAAAAAGTTATAAAGCCTTAACATCTGATTATACCTGACCACAGTCTAAATGTTTATTTTGCTAGGAAATCTGGAACTATACTTGCATGTGGAGTTGTGTGATCTGTACCAGCAAGATTTAAAAAGCCTTTCTGAAATCCACCGTTCATATTCTTTTTCTATTTATGACATTAAAGACTCACCACATCCTTTGAATATCAAACAATAGAAAACCACAAAGCAAATACTTTGTGGCCATCCCATGCCATATTTATTGAATGGCTGTTAAGAATGAGTACATCTACGTATTCATTAACATCTGGTTTTGGGTGTAGTGCAAAGAAATTCAGAATCTGAACCAAGTGGACATCCATTTTTCTGAGTGCTTCGACATCTGAGGCAGCTCTGGATGGAGGCCATGCACCTAGTGCTTGTAAAGGGAGAGCTCTCCTCCATGTAGCAGTGGCATGCATCAGTGGTCCAGGTGGAGGGCCCTACGGGATGCTTGTCTCACACCCCTGGAGAAAAGACTGGCCTCCACAAATACACGTAGCACTGAGGACAGCCAGGAAGACTCAGGTAAGCTCAAAGGCTTTTGTCCATTCAGAATGAAAAGTACATTGTACTTGACAATAAACCTGCCATTTGAAACCTCAGGGGTTTTAATCTTATAAATAATAGAGTTCAGAGAAGAAGGGTTTGTAAGTCTGCATTGCACTGCCCAGAATTCAGTTTATGTAATGCACTCACAGGGACGTGGTGCTGAAATGCATGCAAGTGTTAGGGCATTTGAGATTCAAAGCCAATATTGCCCAAAAATATGCAATGCAACACTAATATTTCTCTCTGTTATGCTGTTTTCCCCAGCTGCTGTGAGAACATCTGTCACTCAATGGCAGGTCAGAGCTACCCAGTCCACTGCATGCACCAATACAGCTTTTTGCCTCCTGTCGAAGATGCTGTTAACTAGCATGATGTCCACACCAGAGGAAACTATGTAAAATGAGCCAAAGAAGGTGCACGTTACTAATCACACACAGTTTTTACTCATTAGGGCAGATAGCAACTTCTTCTTTGTATGTACCAGCCTACATATCTTGAGAAAATTAGAAAAGCAGGGTTATTAACTCTCCTGCATCGAACAAGCATTTGAAAAGGTTGGTTTATAAAATATATAGAAAGAGCTGTGGTTTAGAAATGTAATAACAAAGGGTATGAAACTTCAATTATTCTTCTTTGATCATCAAGAGAAAAGTTGCAGCACTTCTACTACAAAATGAATTAGTCCTTCAAATGCTTTCAGGCATCAAAATAATTCCTACTGTTTTAGGATATGAAAAATTGCTTCAAAAAATTCAGCAGTATAAGAAAAGAATCTGTTAAGCACATTAAAGTCTATCTTTTTCTGCAGGTGAATTCAGAAAATAGGGAGCATTTCTTTAGCTCCCTATTGCACTTTAAAAATGCAGAATAGTAAAATGGCAAGCATGAAGCTGTCAGGCCATGCAGTTTCACTGTGGGGAGGTTATCACATGCAGCTTGGCTGCCTTATTCATTGCTTGCAGCTCTTCCAATCAGATAACCTTAACAAACATGGTGCTATCAATTGCCAGATGTGGTACATGCTACGCAGCATCCAGTTTTTGACAGACTAAAATAGAACAGACGATTCTTCTCTTTATGTAATCAACCATCAGTCACACTCTATGAGATTCACAAGGAGTATCTGGAAGTGCTGTCAAGTGCCAATTAGTGATGTTGCTAACCCAAAAGGTAAAGAAGATTGTAGAAGAAGCATCCCAGTATAATTCTCCACTCCAGTGTCCTTAAAGTGGGCTATCGTTTATTAATGTACTCCTACAGATGAAAGAGAAATGGGAGGTCAGTGATTCCTGTCTTCAACAATCTTCTGCAATCTTCTCATAATGAATTGTAAATAATATCACTATCAACCTCCTCTTCCTGCACTGGAAACCAGCACAAATGGCTCTGCAAAGCCAAACAATGATAATTCTGTTCCTCAGGACACAAAGCCAAAGGCCACCCTCTGTCCCCTGCCTGTCATGCTGTGTGTGGGTCTGCATGGCTGGGGCTCATCCTTTCTGCCTTGCCACATCCCCCCGCTCCCCATGGTTTTGGGGTATGTTCACACCATGGATATGCAGGGCTGAAATACTGAGCTGTTTATCATTTGAAGACAATCTGAAGATTGATGAACAATCAATGGAAACGTCTTCCTCCCTCTCAGAGCAATTCTCAGCACAATCTGGCAAAATGTCATTATCACCTAATATGGTTTTATCATGAGGTGCTCCTGCTTTCAGAACAGCAAATGATTTTTACAAGGTCAAAAGCAGAATATCATGCCTGGGTGTTGGCCATCTTGAACTGCATAATGAAGACACGTTCTTCAAAAGGCAGCACTGCTCTGGTGCACAGAGAATACCTGACAAGCTTGGATTTGAACTGACCAGCCTAGCTGCAGCTTTTCCTTTTAAGGGTTACAGTATCCAGTAGTCAGTGTAGATACAATGCATTATTAATTAGCATATACAAATCCTATCTATATTACAAAAGCTTGCTTAGTGAAGGGGACATAATTCCTGTTATTACCATTCCAAATAGCAGAAAACAAATATTGTCTACAGAGCTAATAAAAACATAAGAGCAACAAGCCTGGAATCTATTTGTACCCTACATACTCTTTTTTTAAACTTGGGACCACTATTTTTCATGGTAAATTATATATGCTAACAGAATTTTTCTGAGTGTACCTGTGTATCTGAATGGCAATGCTCTGAAAGAGCAGTGCTGAAGAGACATCATATGGTTGTATAATACTTATATACATTGCCATTGTATATGCAAGAGGCTTGTTACTTCTTAAAATATGCATGCATGGAAGGGGTGCAAAATTACTTCAGAGATGTCTGGGCAAGCATAAGTTGGTGCAGGAATCCCCAAAACAATCTTTTATCAAACCAGCAACATGTATGTACAGTCATGCTCCAGAGTCCAATGAATCTGTGGCATCTCTCCACTACCACTGGTGCAAATACCACTGAAAACAGAAGTTGTATAAACTTTTTAAAAAGTTGAGCAAACTTTGAGCTTTTTCATGTGTTGGATTCTACAGGAATGCAGTGAAAATCTGTTGTTAATGCTGGAAAGACCAGATCAAGCTGGCAAACTATCTCCCTGTGTCATAATTTAGCAAATGAGCAGAACTATTCCCTGGAAGGTGCCAGACAACTAGAGGACAAGTCACAACAATGACAGTGTTCCTACCCAGTGTGAATACTTTGTCAAGGTATGGAAACAATTTACAGTGTTTTCAGAACTGTAGTTCAGGTCAGTTCATTTTTATACTCTCTCATATGGTTCTGCTCCTTCTATTTCCAGAGTGAACCCTATTTACCTGGACGGGTACGGCAGAAAATATATTGTTTGCAGAGAAAGTGAGAGTCATCAATAAAGAAAACTTCTCAAGATAGGTATATTGAGTATGTGTATAGGCTTGATCTGACAAGGGAAGAAAATGGCAAACAACTTGTTTTCTAGTTGAGAGGCATCTGAGAGCAGAGAACCAGTCAGGTGCTGTATCATGCCTTCTGGAGACTCAGCAATAAAAGTATTGTTTGGGTGGAGAGAGTAAATAAAAATGACTTCCAGCCACATCTTTGTCTTTATGAATCTGAGCCTGGCAAAAGACCAAACATCATTTGCACCAGGTTTTCACTTCCCCCAGGCCTGTAAAGAGAAAAAAATCCATTCAACCCTTCCATGCAGAACTGCCAGCATGGACCATATCAAGTGGTCATAGCTCTGCTGTCCCCTAACCTGAAAGCAGAAAGGACATATGCAATTAGCAGCAGAATCTCTATGCCACACCACTCATTATGGATCTGGGCTTTCCTCACCACAAATGAGGTGGTGAGCCACCTTTCACAGTGGCTCTCACCCACTGAATCACAGCAAAACAATGCTCCTCTTGTTCCTGAGCACAAACCTCCCACCCAAAATACTACAGCTCTTACAGTCACCCCTGGGAAAATAATTCTTTCCATAGTAAAATTCAGGAAGCCTAAACACAGTATAATGTTTGCTCCAGGTCTACAGTAGATTAATACAGAGCATCCAAAATGCTTAGGAAATGGGGTGTTCTTTCCCCTAACAAATTGTTCAGCATGTTGTCCATACTGAAGTGACATACCAGGTTGGAGTTTCAAGTTTTTGGAAGGCAGCCATGGGAGACAGAAACCATATGATGCCAGAGTGGATTTATACTCGTTAACTTACATGAGACTGGCACAGGCCTCTAAATATTAGCCTATGGCTTTTGCAGAAAAAAAACAGGACTTTGGGGTGTTAGCAGAGCTTTCATTACTAGCAGCTGCAATGGATTAATCTTAGACAGGGAACTACAGTATTTAGTTAATGATGGAAATGAATAATAGTTTTGCACCTCTTTCAGAAAAAGTGAAGTTAAATGCAAAAGCAGAATGTCTTCTCTGAATAAAGCAGCACTGAAAAATACTTTTACATTCATGTGACATTGAGAAACAAATGACAAAGAACTTTCCATTAATAATTTAATTTGGGGGCCAAAGGGCCCTCAATAACATCATAAGCATATAACATGGAGACAAGTTTATCCCTGAGATAAGCAATCACAGTAGAATTTCCTTCAGCATGTTTGAATTTGTCTCTATGGAATGCAAAATTTACAAAAAACCATAAATAACTGATAGGGACAGCTGCCAACCCACCTCAGACCATCACGACTTTATGCTGAGCACTAGAAGTACAGAAAAGTGAAGCTGTAGAGCTGGAAAGTAGCATATTACCAGGAGGTTCTGAGCATCTCCATCTCCCATGTCTGATGGGATGATACAGAAACAACACAGTCATCATCTGGCAGGATCATTAGAGCATTAAAATTCAGCCCTGGCGTCTAAAACAATACATTCAAAGATGCGATTTCTGAGGAAAATTTAGGCATCCAAGTTGAAGATCCAGATTTCTCTTGTGGTACATTCTTACTACTGGAAACAAGGATTTTTAGCAGTAATTATGCAGAGTTGAGGTGATGTTCAAATCTGCTAGGGAGTGATGAAGAGAGACTAATAATGCAAAATCATATTTCCTATAGAACTAACCTGTGCACACAGAGCCTCCATTAAGATGTAACCCTCATTCACATTCAGCAAAACCCTCTGACTCATAGGCGCTTTGTTCCTCGAGGGCTGGACAACTGGATTACTCTTTATTTTTAAAGATGGATGGTGGTGATGCTGCTGCTCATCTTTTATAGCAGTGGTTAAAGCACTCACCCAGAAACTGGTGAGCTGACTACGGTTCAGTGACCTCCTCAGTGTGAGTGGGTTCAAATCTACAGCTCCAGCCTAGGCTCTGACAACCAAGTTAAGCCACAATTGCTGGAGATTTGGGGAACAAGGGCAGAGAAAGGAAAAGAGGGGGGCAGTCTGCTTCCTGCTGAAGCTGCATGGCTGTTCAACAAAGAATGCAAGATTTATAGGGTCAGAAAGAAAGAGAATTGGAAAAAGAAGGAGCTTAACTCTAGACTAAACATGAAGGCTTCCTCTGGGGAAAAAAAAAAGTCATCCTCGTCAATGTTTTTAATATTGTTAATTAATTTAGTTTTAAATAGGATTTTACAGTGATGTTTTCAAATTTGTGAGATAGAAACACTTTTATACAATTATAAAATTTAATAAAAATTTCCATTTGCAGTAAAAGCCTGATGAAAGGCAGTGGTGGGATGGATGTAGAGCCACATGCCACTCTGAGTGTCACACTGCCCAGCACAGTCACCCCAAGAGCTGCCCCATGTGCCGGGGCAGTGTGTGCATGAGACGTGGGGATGTGCCTTTGGACTGCAGTCCCCAACAGGCTCTCTGCTCTCTTCCTGCCAGCTGAAGGACACCTGGAACACCGGATGCCCTAAGACTGGGGTCCATGCAGCTACACCAGTGCCAAGTGCTGGCCCTGATTACTGAGATTCATCACTAAAGGGGGTGCAGTAGGAGCTGGTACTATAGAAATCCAGCAGTGAGCTTGGACAAAGGGAATGAAATTGTAAATGGAGCACTAAAATCAGGTGCTTGCTGAAGGCAGTCTTTGCTGGGAAGAGGAGCTGGACTCCTTGGTGCAAGTCTTCTCGCACAGTGCTGCCTCTGCAAGCTCTACAGAGGACAGCAACAGGAGAGAAGTGTAAACAAGAGAAAATCTAGAAACAGACAAATTAAAAGAGTGTCTAGTTTCTTAAAGCAGAATAAAGCCTACCCAGTGAGATTGGTGTCTTGTACACTTTTCAGTGCATTAAAATACAGTTTTGTTTTGTTTCCAGTTTCATTCACCAGCCAGTGAGTGCCCTTAAAAGAACTTCCTAATTTCTCACTGTTATTCAGTCAGTTAGTCACTATTTGGGGCAAAACATTTAGTGATGTCATAGGTTTACTGATGTTCTTTTTAATTCTATCTCTTATTTTATTTAATCCTCAAGAGTTTGGAGATCAGGAGCTATGCAAAGAATTGCTCTTTGTGAAAAGCTTGCTTTGGTTGGCTGTCAGTGAATTTGTAGGCACAGCAAAGGCTCTGATACACCAGGGAGAAAATCATGCTTTTACCTGATCTAACCAAACCAACCTTGGTCAGATTGATTCAGTTTCCAGCCTTGGCTCTGACCTCACCCTTACCCTCAATCCTGCCTCACTTTCACACTGAGTATTTTATACAGCTTCTATTTTCTCCCTGCATAGCTCCTACCAGCCCCCCGCTGCCCCCCCCTCCCCCCAATTTCTATGTTCTACTCATCAACCATTGCTTTAGAATCTTCAGGCTGGATGGGCAGGCATGCGGTGCTGGCAGGTGGTGTAGCTGTTAGGCAGCCTTGTGTATCACAAGAGATCTAATGCTATCAAATTTCTTTTCCCCCAAAGACTAAAGAGAGCAAGCCTTTGTAAGCATGCAGGAGGGGGATGAAAACACTTTGTCTCCTGAGCAGCCAGCCTTTGTCATTTTACAAATGAAATCACTTTGGAAATTTAGAGAATTAATATCATAATGAAGACGGGAGTACCCATTAGGGTGGTCTAATGTTGCTCTGGAGATATATGATGGATGTCCAGTTGCTGTAAGCCCTTATTTGCAGAGAGTCACCTCTGTAGTTGCCATTATTAGGAAGATGTCTGAAGCAGAGGATCAGACACAACCATTGCAAGATGAGATAGTGTTTGACTGGTTTCCAGGGAACCGAAGGATACAGCCTTAGTTGTACCTGTCACTATGGCTCCCAGCTTTTTTCCCCCCTTAATGTCTTTTTTAGCTGTAGGAAGTTTCTCTTTAAAGATTCACTGCTTCTCTAATAGCATGAAAAAGCAGGAATAGGGACATAAAAAATGTTACCTGGATTGCAAAGAAGCTTCCGCTTACTGCAAAACAATTGGTATAGTTCATCATCAAAGGATTGCAATATGCTGCACTAGCCAGCTTTTGCAAATAAAGATAACCACGAGATCTAACTTGTAGTGCATTACTTATAGTAACTGGAAATATTCACCTGCTGTGTCCACCTCTGGAGATACCTGACGCACTGTCAGAGCAGTGATGCCGTGATTGCCATTCCTGGAAATTCAGCCTCAAGAAAGTAGTACTTCCTGGAATTATCTTAATGGGCAATTGAATCATCATTTCTAGCACTCCAGCATCTTTCCCAGAAGGACAGTTTTCCACAGGCAATGATTCCAGTTAGAAACAAAAGTGAATATCCAAACTCCAATTCTTTTCCCTTTCTGACTGGTTTGCAGAGAACAGAAGCTTTAAGCAGATGTTAAAATTAGGGAGAAAGGCACCTAGGACATGAGGCTGGAAGGTGTCCAGTATGGTGATTTACCTGCACTTCATTTTATAGTAGCTCTTCTACCCAGGTCATTTATTTTCTTCCAATTATCTGTGTTCCTTTAATAATTCTCTACTGGTCACTAACATTGCTGCTTTGTAGTGTTATTTCCAGGGAAGCTCAGGTACTGGTGTAAGTTGTCATAGCTGCAATGTCTTCCATGAGGATTTACACCAGTGCAGTGTCTGTGTTTTAAGAAAATCAGGTTAAATTCAGTAATGTCTAGAGTTTTTTTCCCCAGCTATGGAGGTATGCAAGGCAGCATGTTGTTACTAACCTTTTCAAATAAATGTGACATGACGAGTCCACACTTTGCTCTATATATAATCAGTACTGATTTTGGGGAATAATCAGTGGTAAATAAATTGAGTGCTGTTGAAATACACTTTGTGTGTGTTCTCATGAATTACTCATGAAACAGGGGTTACAAATTTCTGACTCTGATACCCAGTATTGGATATGTACTGCTTTAATTTTAAATTTTTTTTATTTTTGTAATATATGGAGATAGAAGGCATTTGGATTATGTTTTTATGTGTTGGGTTGTTTTGTTTTGGGATTCAGGGGTTTTTTTCAAAATTCTATTTGTTTCTCCTAAATCTTCAGTTTAGTGGCTAGATTCACCTTGGTGGGAGCAAATGCAACTCTATCGATAGCACTGGAATTCTCTCTGCATATGTCAGCAATGAATTTGTCCCCTTATTTATTGGAAATACCTGAGCTGCCGTGATATGATGTGGTAAATCATGCTGAGAGCAAATCAAACAGACAGGCTGTGGCTGCATCACTATTTCATACAACTCAGGTCATAATGGACAGGACAATGCTGTGGCGTGAAATTCAGTGCTAAGGAAAATACATTCTTTCTAACCTTTTATGAAAATACTCCTCATCCTTTAAAGGGTGACTGAGGCAACACGGCCGCTGCTGGAACCAGTGCAGGAGCATTTAGAAGGCAAAGAGAAAAACACCACTGCCCAAGAGGAGAACAAGCTGTCTGTAGATATTCCCACGCTTCTGCTACTCCAAAATTCCCATCAACTGTTGCATACATCTTCCAGAAATAAAGCTATTCACTCTTACAACAGTAAATGAAAGCAATGCAACACTCCAGTCTTCGAGCCCAGCAAACTATAAATGTAATATCAGACAGAGAAGAGCTAATGAAAACAATCACATTAAACATAGCTCTTCAGTGCTTGGTGCTCAATAAGTGAGCAGCAGGCTTTCTCTGTCTAGCTTACAGAAAACAGGAGGTAGCAGTTTGCAAGGAGCAGCGTTTTAATGTGATTGGACTATAACAGACAATCTATTTACAGCATGCTCTGGGGAGCTTATAAACAAATGTTGAGTAATTTCAGCCAGCAGTAATTACCCTTGCAGCTGACAAGGATAGCATGATACTTTCTCCTTCACCTTCAGCCCAGTCCAGAAGGCACTGTACACAATGGCACTTCTAATTATTTCTGCATTTCTATGGCTAAAGACCAAAGTGTGTTATTAGAGAACATTTTAGAAGCTTTTTAAAAGCTTGTTTATTGGGACAATTAAAAGTCATCACTATGACAGCAAATAAAAGGTTCCATTCCCAGGCACGCAGTTGCAGCTGGGTGTCTGCCTGCTTACCTTGTAAGCCTTGTCTACATGAGGCAAAATTTACAGCCACCCCTCACTGCTGCTAATACCAGTTCAATGGCATCGATGCTACCAAGGTGGGGAACCTTCGAGGGTACAGAAAATGGGGCTTTGTAAATATCATATTATCTAATTCTGATTGGAGAACATTGAACAAACACAGTACTTAAAATGCTGTCCACTCACCTGTGCTCAAGCTCCCAACACAAACATAGTGGGGGTGAAGCCCTTGTAGCTGTAAGAAGATATTTCTGCAGAGTGCCTGTGGTGCAGTCCAAGCTTCAGACAACATGGCATTTTGTCTTCTGTTGAAAGAAAATTAAAAGAATGTTCTAAAACTTTCATTAGCACTTAACCATTGTGAAATACAATGGCTTGGATTTTTTTTCCCAGGCACTGGACACACAAATAGGTGAAGTCTGGGCTGGAATTGGCTGCCACAATGAGTCAGTAGGAATGCAGGGGCAGAGGCAAAGAGAGACTCAGGCTATGATGGGGTCAGGGGACTGGGGTGCTCCCCTCTGCATTCCTCCCACTGCTGGTGATAAGCCCTTTTCCCTGCCCACGGCTATGTGAAGGCAAATCTAGATCTTTCAATTTCCCCCAAATCCTCAGTAACCTATGCAATAATCCAAAAGCCATCTCCCCACTGTTACAGAATACCCCAGAGCATTCAGGCTATGTTCACGGACATTTTGAATGCCCACTCTCCACGGCACAGCCCTCTGGCTCCTCAGGCACCCACGGGCACAGCCTGCTCAGAGCCCTGCTTTGTGGCCAAGCTCACTCCTTCAGAACTTGCAGAAAGCACTGCGATACAAGGGCAAAAAGCCTGTCCAATCCTAAAATGCAGGTACTTTTTGATCAGTAATTTACAGAGAGACACAGCTGTGCCAACAAAGGAGGGAAGGTCTCCAGCCTCAGGGGGACCTCAGGAGGTTACGCTGTCCTGAGCAGTCTCTTATTTGGCCCAAAGCACTGTTTTCCCCCCCAGTTATGTCCTAAGTACTACATGATTTTCTGTTCACACTGTGTGTTTTACTGTGAAAAGCACTACAGCTATTTTCAGCAAGTATTTTTTTAAATGTACAAACAGCTACTCATAGAGAGTCATCATTGGAGTGATTGCTGTAGGCAGTGATAATTAACGAAATTATCGAGTCACAAGACTGTTCACCACAAGAACTTCTATTTAACATCGTAATACAGTCATATAAGAGCCAAACTATCCAAAAGTAATTGGGAGAGGCAGTGAACTGTGATGTGTGCTGGTTTGCAAACACCACTGCACAGTTTGGTGTTCGCTGAGCTCCCATCCGCCTCAATAAATTCAGTTCAGGTTCCTGCTATAGGAATTGACAGCAGATATCTAATCCCCAAAAGTGGATTATTTACATTTTTTTATATGTTACATTGCATTACATCCTGTCATGTTGTATCTCATCACAAGCAGATATAATATCGCATAACATGATGTGACATGATGACAGACATCAGAAATGGTTTTTGTCGTTTTGGGTTTTTTGAAGATTTTATACCTACTATCCAAAATATTTCTGAGTGATTTCTAGGAAGATGGAGTGGCTAAGGTGAGTGCCTGGCTTACACGTTTGTCTGGCAGCTGCTGCACTGTCTTGCCCAAGCATTGTTTAAAATGAACCACCTTGTTTTGCAGCTTCATGAAACCTCAGCAATGCAAATTTACATGTATTTTGCAAATATTTTTAAAAGATTAATTAGGAGGGAAATCAGCAGAACACATGTTCAATAACAGCACAAACCGACAACAGCTGCTGCAAATTTCCTTGTCTGAAAGGAACCCCAGCAATGCATTGCAAACTTTAACAATGTACTCGAGCTGTTGATTGCTCGCGCTGCCGCTCGCCACTCATTTCTGAGACACAGTTGGTGGAGGAACATTAATTTGTCCTTGTTCTTGAGACTGGCAGGTGTCACTTTGCCCAGTGTGGGACGTGAGTGACAGATATTTTGCAGCTGATGAAATGAGAATGCAGAAATTCAAGAGTGCCTCTGGGATTTCAGTGGTCATTTGTGGCCAGCGCAAGGGCAGGGCCCGCTGCCTCGCCGGCGCAGCACTGGCTGAAGCTGCTGTTGCTGCAGGCTGCCGCAGATCCACACCATTTTAAATAATATTGGTATTATGAAGCCCTTCCCACACACACACACACTTGAGGGTATTGTGTGTGCTTCGCTTCTTTCTAGGCTGATACTGGCTGGGAGATTGTTTTAAATGTTTTTTGTTTTGGTTTGGTTTTTTGGTTTTTTTTTTCTGTCCTATGCTCAAGCCTTTTTCAAAAGGGTTTTACCTGCAACTGCTATCTTTAATTCTTTGGATAACATAAATAGAATTTATTAAAAGTGATACATAAGCTAACCTAGAGGAAACTGATTAAAAACAAGAGCAGTATTAAAAAATGCAATTAATAAAATCCTCTCATGATACAGCGGTTAGGAGGAGAGTGGGTAGAATTGCATCAATTGAAATGTTTCTTTCATCTAATTTAAAAAAAAGAAAAATGTACAAATTCCATGTACAAATGCACAAAGCTTAGTGAAAATAAAAAAAGGTACTGGGAAATGAACAGCATTGCAGTGTTAAGGAATTAAGAATATGATTTGTTGAATTTTACCACTATCCTGCAGTTCACCTTTATCTTTCCTTTAAGTCTTAGAGCATTTTCTTTGCAAGAATACAGTGGCTGGGAGTACTAGCACTGTCCTCCTCCTTCCCCCAACCCACCCCCCCCCCACCAAAAAAAAAAATATTTAATTATGACTACAAGGAAAAGAAATCGTCCACTGTTGAAGCCTCTAGATATTTTCAACCTCAGTTTAAATAAAGCTGGAGGTTTTTTCTATTCAGCAATTTTATGTGAACAAAAAGGGGAAGGGATTAAAATATTCTGCAGTTTCTAAAATACTTTTTATACAAAAAAGAGTGCATACCAAAAAGAAAACAATTCTTTATCTTAGTTTTTTCTTTAAACTACATATTATTTTAGAGGGAGTGATTTTTGAGAAAACCCAAAAATTTCAGGACAGGGAGTAATTTTGTTAACTGTGTTAAATGTAGCATATATAGAACAGTGTAATCCATAGAGCCACTAACAGCATTTTCAATTGTGATAAAACCATATTAACATATTTGCCTCTTTAATGATTAACTGTCTTTGAATATTAAGAGACTTTTACATCTTATTCACACTGAGAAAACTGCAAAAACCCTGGGCTTTTTCTCTATTTTATAAAGTGAGGCTTCGTTTGATATGCATTCTGATTTTAAAAGAACCATAATATTTTAATCGATCTCTCTGTAAAGATCATGATTATTATAAATGAGATACAGTCATGCACATCAAGCCTGACTGGTAGATAGGAGGTCATGAGTCAGGAATTATATGAAGAGGGGAAGTAAAAACTAGAAAATTTTCCAACATGATTGTTTAAAGGAACAATTATGTACATTGGTACATGAATTCAAGACTTCAGCTACATGCAGAGCTATTAGCCTTCATTTGCTATTAATTTCCTTGAAACTAACCTTGAAAAAATATCATTTGCAAAAAAAATAAAATTAAACCCATACATTTATTATAACAAACATGTAATTTCATACTGAACTCTTCACATTCATGAAACAGCTGGCATTAAAAATCATGGCAGAGAAATATATCTGATGAGAACATTGATACAAACCTAGGCTGTGAAAACACTGGTTAATGTCATTTGACAAATGTCATTTTATTAGAGATAATTACTTATGTTAAATAATTTGAAACATACATAAAGATGTAATCTGATGTGATACAATATAGCCCTTTAAATATAATTCATTATCAGAATTGGAAAAATTATTTAGAACAGATTTATTTTTTCTACCAAACATCTAGTCTCCCCAAACCAATACTGTTTTGTTTATACCCATGTGCAAACACACACAGACACACACAAACAAATACATCTGCACATTTTTCACTTGATATTTGCACCCCCTACTTGCAAGTGCAAAGATGCACTGTTATCCTTTGGAAAACAAATATTTTTTTCCAGGTGACATGCTTCTTTAATTAAACTGCATTATTTATAATGATCAAATATAATTAGCAGTAACAAGTATTTAATGAAAACAAACTGCTTTCCTTTCAAATCTTTCCAACCCATTGTACTTTAAGGCCATAGCTTCCCTCAGAAGATCACTGTATTACAACAACCAAAAAACAAGTATATGATTAAAAGACTGTCAGGTGCTGCATCGTTTCAGACAGATGAAAATAGGGAAGGTAAACACTGGAGATCCCAATTCATGTCATGAATTCATGTCATGTACAGATCCCGTCATTTAAGGTATTGCTTCCAAAGAAACAGTAGTGTTAGTGGTTCAACGTGCTTTAGAGCTGTCTCTTAACTACCCCATTTGATATTATTACACACTAAGACATTACCTGAGTATCTTTGATTATTACGGAGCGAGATGAGAGGAATGTGTGCTTTCACTGGACTCATTGACAGCGAGGTGCTATAACAACTCTCCTGTAATTAATTGTGAGTGAAAGGGGGTTTGGTTTTTGCAGCCTCGTAAAACTTTTCCCACATGGCTGAACCCACGGTCAGGAGACGTTAGGCAACATTAACTGCCTGCACATTTCTGCAAGGCTCTGGAGGAAGCGGCTCGGCACTGGGGCTCCAATTCTGAAAACCCTGGGACACAAGACATCAGCGTCTACCTTTCATCTTAGCTGAGATTTGGAGAGGGTTCAGACCACAGAGGCTCCTTAATTCTCACTAATTCATTTGCTTTCCTGATTCACTTGGCTTGGGATAACCTGCGAATGATAATGAACCTGTAAGGGGAGCGCTTAGTCCCTTGCCTTTGAATGTGCTCGGCATGGATTGAGGGCTTTCTGTGAATCTTGCAAGAGGAAAAGAATCTTATTAGCACTGATTGCCAGTCATGAGGTTGCCTCTAAAAATTGCTCTTGTATTTTTAACTCTTGCTTGCTTATAACAACCCCAGCTAAGGAGAGAGATGTGTTGTTTACACATTGAACACGACATTGTTCTCAACATTTACTCATTGCTCTTTGCAATTTGATCTAATCATAAGACGTTCACTTTATGTGTGTCATTACTATACCACTATGAACACTTCATCATTTTTCCCATGATTATTCTACAAGTTCATAACTGGCCAAGTCCTCATCTCTTCACCCCCAGCTAAACATCCTCTTTGCATAAATGCATGCTCTCTAGAATAAAGGGTCTAATTTCCTTTTTTTCCTTTTCTTATTAACCATTTTAGCAGAGCACAGCTGTACTGCTTTTTATGTTTCTAGGGGATTTCTAGTAGAGTTGCTGTTGTGTCATGCTGATTCTTATCTTTTTTTTTTCTTTAATAAACATATTGTGGATCTAGATACAGAAAAAAAAAAATCAAACTCTGGTGAGAATACCTAAAAATAAAACAGGAAAAAGTGGCTTCTTTTTGTTTCTCTTTGACAAATAAACATATTAAGATTTTTTTATTACTATTTTCCATTCATTTATGTGAATTTAGCTGACTGTACAGAAGAAATTAATGAAACCCAGAAATCTGTGTCAGAGTGATTCAGTTTAGATAAACAAATTCCTTCTCAGGTCAGCAGTTTCTAATGGCTGAGGATTCAGGGTCCAGTTTTGCATAGGTCCTTGTTATTACTAGAACCAAATTCTAACTCCTGACCCAACCCTGGGAGACCATGAGCAGCATGTTCTGCTTTGTTCATGTCCTTAAAGGTATAGATTTCTTTATTACCCAAATCTACCAAGGATGATTTACAAACGGGCAACCCATCCTTTTTGCAAAAATGTATAAATCTGTTGTTTTTAGCTGTTTAATAGGACCTATGTGCAGTTCTAGAAAACCAGTGCTCCAGCTTTGGCATTTAGTAACAAGACTGGCATCAGCCAAGAGAGCCTTATACATCTTCCACATCTGGGACACCTACCCACTAGCTAGAAATGAAAGATGCTTTGCTCAGACAAAGATCAAATCCTCTTGTGATGATTTATTTACCTTGTGTCTAGGTGGGGGTAGTATAGTGTTTGACTAAATAAAGACAATTACTTCCAGTTTCAGCTGAGGTAATAATTTCCTAAAATCCTCTTGAAATTTGATCTTGATGCTTTTCCCCTCTGATTTGCTGTTACCTCAAAAAATCTCAAGGTAACAAAATATCACACCCACTGTTTCTCAACAGAATTCCCCAAAAAGGATAATTATGAGAGGCTGCTAAAATTCAAATTTGAACTGAAACTTCTTGTGTGGAAATACATGTTTCTAGTACGTTGATAGGCTCAACTCTTCTTCAAAGGGCATGAACAAGAACTGATCAGCCAATGGAATTCATGTTACATGGGAATTCTAAAAGTTTGACATTTGCTTGTTGAATCATAAAACATTTCTGCAGGACAGTTACCAAAAAAATCCCAACTTGCTTTGGAGATATTGCACAAAAATACCTACTTTTTGCATCAAAATGTCAAAACAAAACAATGATTTAGGCTGCTATGTTTCAAAATGTCAATTTGGTGCTTTTAATCAGTATTTCAGCTGTCTGTGATGCATAAATTTGACTTAGAATTTATTTTAGAAAACTTTATTGAATTTTACTTTTCTATAATAAATCACAATTTTTTGTTGGAATAGTAAAATAACTTTTTTAAAAGCTCCTCACAGTTAGTTTTTTTTCTGCCTATATATATATATATACACTTTTTCAATGCATAAATATATAAAATAAAGTATATTTCACTCAAATTATTAAGAAAACCCAAACACTATGAACTCACTTGAAGTGTACCACAGAAAAAAACCTCAACCCAACCCTGTATTCTCACCAAAATATGTCACTCCCTTTTTTATTAGTAGTTAAACCTAGGTAAATAATTACATTCCTGCCTGAACAGCATGTTTCAAAACTCTCACAATCATCTTAAGAAGAGGAGTTCCATAAGAAGAGTCCTGCCATGAGCTGGAAGAGACCCAACAAGGATTATCAAAGTCCTGCTCCTGGTCCTGCATAGGACAAACCTAAGAACCCCACTATGTGCCAGAGAGTGTTGTCAAAGCCTGGCTGCACCTCTCGTAGAACACCTCTGCAGAAACACAAAAGCATTCCTGGCTCTCACCAGTCTCTTACTGCCCAGCATTTTGTTTATTTATCTGGCTGTTTTGGTTTTTTCTGCCACTGGATCTCTCTGCTTATTAAACCTTCTCTGCTAGGACAATCTTCATTTATAGCCCCCCAGGTTAATTTTAAGCTCATGCAAAGCCCTGGAAATTTTGGAACAGGATTTGGCTGGGTCCTGCTCCTCTATTAATCAGCAATTTCCACCACGTTTTCCTCACCATTAACTTTCACTCATAGCATTTTCAAAAATTTTGCACAATGTTGAACAGTTTTACAGCAATAAAACACTGCTCTTAACTAATCTATTATCCCTCTATGTCTGAAAATGTGAGTGAAATTGGAAAGTAGAACTCACAGACATTTTTCAGCTCAACTTGCAAATGTGCTGGAGAAGAAATTATTTTCTTCTCTTACACTCCAGTCAAAAAGCATCATTTGGCAAGTAACACTCATTTACATGCATTTTCTATTAAACTTTTCTATCATAAAATATTGCCTTTATGATCCAGACACATAATTTATTATGCAATGCACCACCACCATCATCACAGTGAATTGCATTTTACGTGTTTATACTAACAGGGAAGGTGATCGGCTTCAGCCTCCTTTTCATTTTATGCATCATTCATCCTCCACCACCAAGATCTCCGGATACTGTAGCATATCCATCATTATCTAACTGCCAACTGTTTTCAGAGGTTCCACTGCTTTAAGCTCATTATTTCTTTAGATTGGCGAATCTACAGAGGATCTTTCCAAAACATACAGCAGTCAGCATGGCACATGTATACAGATGAATGGTGGGGGTTTGTCCTTCACAGTCTCTTTGTACCTCCTTTTTGCTCCAGAACTGTAGCATGTAATGAGCAGAAAATGCATACTTATATATCTAAAAATAATAAAAATTTGAATGGCCTTAAAAATAATAACCAAATAGTGGGGTCCTTGTGTGGAAAGGCTTCTGTGGAAAAATCTAGTATAGAGATTGCTCAGTAGTTTGGGGTTACCATCTCCTTATAATGCAGACTAAAGCACATAGACAAAGAGCTCTACTAAGATAAGGAATTTCTTTCCTGTCCCCATTTACCTTGCAGCATTTAATTTAATCAATAGCTGAATGGGGAAGAGGAGGAGAATTTGATGGTTCAAGAGACTGATAATAGGATATCGAACCTTTCATCTCTGTATCATTGATTCAACATAGGAATTGACACACTGGATCAGAGCAGTGGTCCATCTCCTCAGACATGCTCTCTGACAGTGGTCTGTACCAGATGTGTTTCAGGGAGAGGTGTCAGAAACACTGCAGTAAGCATTCATGAATTAACCTGCCCATAGGAAAGGTTTCTTCTTAATTCTCTTTATAATTTGGTTAATATTCACCCTTAGGGTATTCTGTAACTCAAAAAAAACTTTTAAATCTTGTGTACTGCAGCATAGATGATGTATTTATTTAAATACATATCTAACTGAAGTCTGCATTCAGATGAAGTCTTGGCCACCAAGTTGCACTGAGTTACAGAGAAAAATTATGTATTGCAATAATTACTAACTTTACTGCACTTCTTCTTAACTTGTCATCTTATTAAATAAATAACCTCTTCTGTACACTGTGTACCCAATTATTATTAGTGGCCCATATAGTTCATCTTCACTCTCACTTAAAAAAAACTAAACTTTTTAATTTGTCTTGAAATGAAGGGCTTTTCATGCTTCTGATCAATTACACTGCTCATCCCTATACTTCATCTATTTATGATACGTTCTCTTCAAGGCAGGATAACCACAACTGAATATAGTACTCCAGGTCAGGGCATACCACTGATTTATTTAATGACATTATAAGATTTTGGGCATTATTTCTCTCCCAATCCTTTTGTATCCTAACAGTTTGCTTGCTTCTTTGACCCTTACTCTATACAGAGCAGAGACTTTCATTGAACCATCCAGCAGAAGGCACAGGTCTCCTCTTGAGTGACAATAATGATGTATTTGGATGGCTTAAATTATTCCTTCTTATGTTACATTTGTCAACACTGAACCATTATTCTGACCATTCTGATAAAATTTGTTAAATTTTACCAGTTTTTTTGCTCTTTTTTTGATCTTGAATTTTCTGAAATATTTGAGTTTTCTTTACTGTCTTTTTTTTTGTGTGTGTATGTGTGCTTACAAGTATCACATGCATTTTCCTTAACTAAAGTATAGGAAAAATAAACCAATTTCTGCTATGAAGTCTGAAAATCCACCCACATGTATATACATGCATACATTAGCCCTCTATAGATTCAAAATGTTTTTTCTTTGCATTATTCTCCTTTATTTAAACAGCTTCTAGTCCCTTCTTGTGTCTTTCTCTCATGGCTATATCCTAACATTATTTTCCAAGGAGACTTTTTTCCAGAAATTTAGTTAAAAAACTTTTTTTTTTGGGTTGACATAACATATTCTGGTAGATTAGGAAAAAAATGAGCTTATGTCACTTTCTGTCACACTGTTATGTCACTATTATATAACAGGAAAATCACGATATTATCATTCTGGTCCTAATTTTAGGTTAGAAAGAGACATACCAAGTTGGCTTTTCTAGAAACATTCCTGAAGCAAACAAAACCAGATTCTGCATTTGCAATTTTATCTACAATGGCTGTGTTTAATGGGACATCATCTCAAACAGTTTTTTCTTAAATACTGCTCCAAGTCTCATATGGTTTATCAGCTAGTACAATTATGAAGGCAGTTGTCCTTGCTGGCCTGAGTAAAGTAAGTTAGTGGTCTTGATTCAGGTCTTAATAAAATGCAAACCAAAATCCAAAGAGATTACCTTGTTGGTAGACTGAGCAGATATATTCTGCACAAGCACTACAACAAATGCTCTTTAACTGAAGAGGGTATCTGGTCCTTCGATATTAGAATTAAGGAGTTTTGGCCTCATACTAAACAAAATATTCTGCCATTTTTTTCTGAGTGCTTTCCTATGTGAGGAAGCAGAAGTGCTGAGTCTACCAGGCTTTCAAATACTCTTAACAATAATGGTATGACACTAAGTATGTTAACTGGACTGCAGGTGGAGAGCTTTTTAATGTCACTCTGTGTCTAACACTGTCTAAATTGCTTTGTGTTTGTTTCTTTTGTAAAACAAAACTCTGTAATCCAGGACCTACCATGAATGCGCTGTTCCGGCTCTGTGGACCCACAGGCCACCTGAAGACAGCAGCTTCAGACATTCACAACTCCCTGCCTTCATTCTCCTCTACAGATCTCTCTGGACTGATGCATTCAGAGCAAACCCATTGGCTGGAAGACAAAAAGACAGCTTAGTTACACCCCAGATTTGCATCACTTCAAAGACGCTGAGGATGAAGGAAGTGTCTGTATCTGTACCCTTCACCCAGCCGAGGGGAGATAAGAGACAAAACAACCTGGGATGCTCTGTGAGATCATGTTCTCCCTCTTCCAGCATCAAGCCTTTGCAGTGCACACAGACACCAGGCCGGGAGCTAAGGGTGCAAGGCATTTCTGCTTTAGGTCTGCATACACATCCCTCACAGGCACCAGTGGCAGGATGGAAGATTTAGCCCATAGCAAGGGAAATGTACATCATTCTCAACATTACTCATGCCAGAAGTGTTTTCAGGTTAATTCGTAAAAAATATGACCTGAAAACCTGAGTTTCAAATGAGACAGTTATTTTAAGGCTTGGTTTACTAAACCTAATTTATTATGTGAGATAACAGAGTTCTGCAATCCACTGCATGGCTTCATGGCTGAAGTTAGTAATTCATGTGAATAATGCTACTAAAAAAAAGATGCTATGTGATCAATCCATAGCAGTCAGTCATGGTTCCTAGAGAGCAGCTATCTTGACTGTTTTTCCTGCAGCACAGAATAGCTGAGAGGACTAGTTATCTCAGCTGCAAATATCTGAGTTACAGGAGCACAGCTGGAACATCACGGCTCCCTACCCCTGCACAGCCTTTCCTATAGCTAGAGCAGCATGCCACTATTGAGGGCTAAAGATGAAAAAGTTTTTTAACTTGCTACTGACATGCTTTCAATAAAGCATACTCCTGTCCTTTAGCATTTCTAAGTCTTTTTGGTACTTAAAGCATAAATGTAGCATTCCTGGATGCTACCCTTGCTAAATAAAAGAAAAAAACATTTTCATAAAAAAAGTAAAGCACTGAAAATACACAGAATGCACTGACAGTGCCAGATCCAAGGCCAGATAAAACTGTACCCCTGAACAGCTGGCCACTCCAAAAAATACTTAATTCCAGTAGGGTAAAGTAGCAGATTGGACGAAAAAAATTATTTCTTTAAGCAAAGAGCAGTACAGTTCTCTCATGCACTAGGGCAGAAAATGATACTCTGGGAGTCAGAAGGTAATTTTTCTCCTTCAGATAAGATGTTGCACAACTGGCCAAGCACAACTATGAATGATTTACCTACAGTGCATATGGTATAAGATATTGCATTTAAGTCACAAGCACTGGTCAGCTCTTCTGCTGTGGCAGCTGCTCTGTCTCCTGCCTCCACATTTTACATTAATGTGGTTAAAAGGTACTAAGATTTTTTGGAAAATCAGCATTAAAAACACTTTGAAACATGGTCTGATATTCTACTCCAACTAAGTGCTAGGATGAATGCATGAAGACTTTAGGAAGAGGTATGAATACTGTGTTTGCATTTCAGCTTCAGTAAACATCAGGCACAGCTACAAAGGGAAAGAGCGAACTGCTACAATAGCAATTATTTACAGAAGAAAATAGTTCACATATGGAGTAAAAAAAGTAAGCAACTTACTTTTGTACTCTGTGCCTCAAGGGAATGCATTGTATCTGTATCTCACAACATGCAACTCCTGCAATTGGTTGCCTACAGTAGGAAACAGAAAATTAGATAAGGAAATGTAAACAGAGAAAGATAGATTTGGCAGTGAATGGGGTCCAGTAAATATCTAGCTTGTCTAGTACTTTATCAAGTATATTTATAAGTGCAGAGAGAAGAGTCAGAGGCTAAAAATATTTCAGGAACCTTTCCCAAAGCTGAATATTGGCAATGGCTGTGTTGTGGCATTATCTAAAAAAATGCTGAAAAAGCTGAGAAGCCTTTCCTGCAAAATCTTGTAAATATCTGGCTAAAGAAATCACCTTACCCAAGCTGTGGAGGGTCTGCCAATAGCATCTTCCTAATAAACATAGGCAAGTGCACGCCTGTCAAACTCACAGTCAGGGCTGTCTGCCGTACTTGGAGGAAAGAGTCCCTGCAGCACAGGGTGTTTGATGAGAAACTCAGCAGCATCCTGGACCTTGTGGACAGAGCCTGCTGGCACTGCTGCCCCATGGTACAGCCAGGCAGATGGAGGCACCAAGCTGGAGGTGGCAGCAGGAGCAGGGATGCTACAAGGAAGGTGGCTTCTCAATAACATTTCTGCTTCAAGCAACTTGTCAGCAGTCAAAGTTTCGGGTTCAGGGAGCTGTGGCCTCCTGAAAACAGCTGCAGGACTGATGTAACTGTTAGCTTATTTGGCAAGCTCTAATATACGGATGAGATGTTATGAGGCTTGATAAGGAATTCTGCCTTTCTGCATGCAAAGCAGATTGGCTGGTTTAGTGGATTTTCACCAATTTCCCATTGCTTCAGCACAATATAAGGATCCTGGAAAAATCCAGCAGACGATAACCACTTTCCTGTTTTCCATTTTAAAAGCCTTTCATTTCTGATGTGTTAATAGCTTTCATTCCAAACATTTGCTAATATTCATACATCTGAAGAAATCACAGTAATTTCTTCCTATTTCATTTGTAGCTGGGCATGAAAAATGAATTGGACATTCTCAAGACTAAGCAGCACAGGAGACAAGGACTTTTTGGCACAGTCAATGACAGTAAATCTTTGTCTTTTATCCTTCCAGGTGGAGAAGTATTTGTGCCTTTTTTCATGTTTTAATCAAATTGCAGACGTCTCAGCTGACAGACACTCCTCCTTTCGTGAGCCTCTTTCAACAGAGGTATGGCTTAAAGATGATATAACCTCTTAATAACCTTAATCAGGCTATTTTTCATTATGTTTTAATTCATTATAATCCTAATAAGTCTGTGGAAATCTAGAATTAAAATTTGTTTCTTTAATGACTTATCTTTAAAACATTAGCTACACATGGAATTAAAATATTATTTACTGAAAAGAAACAGATGCATTGGTAAGACAAAACATTACCCTGTTGGATCTAGAGGTTTTATTTAGGGAGAACAAAACAAAATCCATAAGGAGCTGCCCTTTCTCCTCAGCCTAAGCCCAGAAGGTAATACTGATTTGTTACTAACCCTTCAAGTCACTATTTCATAGCTACTCCAACATCTTTTGGCAGCACATAAGATGTCCTGCTGCGTACAATTAACCAGTGTGCTGCTGGGGCAAGTGGTACTACAGCTCCCAGTGTGTGCACCACGGTCTCTTTGTTCTTTGTTAAACTACTGATCAATGAGGTCTCAATGCAAACACAGGGGCAGTTCTTCCATATGCTTTGGGTCAAATGCTTGCTAGAGGAGCCCACAATAAAAAAAAAATTCTGCACTTAGACCATAAAACCCAAAATACCCCAAAGAAAAGAGTCTCAAGGACTGCCCAAAAGTGGAACATTTTTGTTCATCTTAAGTACCTTAACATCCAGCCACGGTCTGTTTCACTTGGGTTTTCCACTGAAGAAAAATGATTATGGTAAAAAACACTTAGTTCCTTGTGGAGGAGCTATGCCTGGAGCTGTGGGAACAGTGGGAGTTTTGGTTTCCAGCATAACTTGTGGTCCAAAGTTGGGGCAAGCAGATCTTTGCAATGCAAATAATGTCTGTAGCAGATTTCTGACCTTCTCACTGGCACCTCACACTGATTAGTTTACAACCATCACTCACTACCAAACAACAGGACCAAGATACAAAAGAGACTTTGAGGGAAGTTTTGAGATATGGGTTATCAGGTAGCACTAGATGCTGTGTTCAGGAAATGTGTTCAGCATTATTTATCTGTCCTCAATTAAGTTCAATGTAAGATTATGGACTCTTCAAATGCAGAAGAATTTTTAGCTGGATTTTATGAGTTACTAGTCTACAGACCCAAAATAGTAATGCTATATGTGTGCATGTTGGTATTGTAGCCACAACAAAACCCCAAGTGAGTAGACAAAGCTCAAGCCTCAAAAAATGCACTGTGCCAAGGTTTTACATCCAGACACCATTTAACCAGTGTCATGTGACTCGGAGAGAGTTCAAATATTCAATAATTTTCCCAGTAAAGCCCAAAATGTAGAAAACATCACACTTCAGGAGATAAAGGACTAATGATATGTAAGAGGAAGGTGAAAGGAAGAAGCAAGGAGCAGAAGAAAGACAAGATGATTTTACAGTCAGATTCTATACATTTAGACTGAAAAATTATGTACATTTAATACTGTACTTGTGCCACCCTCCCCTGAAGTACTGGCTATTGTCAGAGACAGGAAATTGAGCCAGATGAACCCTAATCTAATATTGTTTCTCCTGTAATCCTATTTCCATGGAGATCTGTTATTTTACTGAAGGCAGCAGAACTAACAGATTCTGTTATTTGATAATTGTGAATCTGTTTTTGAGGATCTAACTGCAATAAATTGTCTGCTTTCACTTCCTCAGATAACAAATTCTGCCTAGGGATCTTTTGAGTCAATGTGAGACACACATACAGGGCAGGCCTTCAGGCTCATGGCCTGTTACTCCCTACAACTTAGTCTGTCTTGTGCATTTCTGTTTATCCAGCTGGAAATGAGTTAATAGAATTTTGAAGACTCATAACTTTTAAACTCATTACTGTCTATGTTTAAAATAACACATTTTAATATCACACTGGTAGTTTAGTTGTTTTTCTAAATTCCTACTGTTTTCAAAAACATGACACAGACCAACTGAAAGGATGGCGTTTGGAAGAAAAAAATTTTAAAAACCCCAGTCCCAAGAAACAAAAAGCCCAGAAATCTTTGTGGACATTTACCCACAACATAATTATCTACTGTTGTTACAAACAAACAGCAACAACAAAAAAATTGTCATTGTTGGCTCGACTGCACTTTAAATCTGCACTGCTTGTGTTTTAAAAATCCAGGTTTCTGCTGCATCTGCCTGGCCATACACACTAAAGAGGGCTCCTAACAAAGCCCAGGCTTGGCCGTGTCTGAGCAGGGCACAGGGCTCACACAGGCAGGGCAGCAGCATGGCTGCTCTGGGGAAAATGTAGCTCTGCTGTGTCGCTCTCCCCTGGCTCTCAGAGCTTGGGGGATGCAGTTTCCATTTGTTCATGCTGAGGCTGTTATGAGGCAGTTAAAAAAATAATGAATACTGTTAAATATGTATTAGTAACTTGTTGTTAACAATAAGAGCTAATGGGAGGACATTTCTAAGCAGTTAATGATTGGCCAGAGGAGACGACTGGGGTCCTTAACGCAGTCAGTCATTAAATGTGAAGCAATACCCGTGCTTTCACCCACTATTGCTGTTTGCATCTTCCCTTCTCTCTTTACATCTCCAGCTTTCTGCACTCCATTGATGGAAATTTTATTTTCTTTTCTTATGTGCCTGCCCTATTCCCAGCCCTTAGTAACCAGCACAGAAAATCTCCACTCGCAATACTCTATGCGGCTCCCAATAAATTATGCTTGTATTGCTGATTAAATGAAGATTATTACTATTAAATATTAAAATGAAGAATTTATCCACATTTCAGCAATCACAGATGAAAAAGCTACACAGATCAGTGTAATCCATTTATTGGTTTATAGTGGAAAAGTCCTATAGGGAGTGTCACAATTCTCTGTGCTGTCCCTGAGTGCATTTTGCATTAAGACCTGTGATTCGGCTGAAAGACATAAAAAAATCACATGCAGTCAGACAGATCCCTCCTGGCTACACATCTGAGAAGGCTCAGGAGCATAAGGTCGACACACAGCAACTTATGCTCACAAAATGAGCCCAGGACCACCTGTTTCAGATGTTAGTATGCAAAGATTTTCAAGGTCTGGAGGTTTTGACCAAACCACATCACTCTTGGGGGATCTGTTCTCTCTCTCCCTTCCCCTCCCTCTTTTCTTCCTCCTACTAACCATGCCCACAAAAGTAATGAAAGTTAAAGATAGCAAACTACTTCATAGAAGTATGTTTTAAGCAAAGAAGTTGTTTATCTTGTTCCAGGTGTTTTATCCTGAAGTTGTTCAGCCATGAAAAGCAGTTCTTTGACGCCAAAGTAATCTCTGGCGTTACTATAGACTGACTTGTCACTAATAGTTACCTTTTTTGAGTAATACCTTTTTCCTTTCTTGTATCCATTGTTTCTGAGCTCTTCAGCTTAGTTCTAACTTGAAGACAGTCAATCACAGTGTATTTCCTTAATTACATTAACTCTATTTGCACAAAGAAAAGGTTTTATTGCATTTCATGCAAACTCTGCTGCTTATTGTTGGACTTCTTTTTATACTTATGAAAATGAACATTTTAAATAATGAGAACACTGCTCTTACTTTCTTTTTAGTTTTTTTCTGTGTTTTTTTAACTATGACCTAGAACTAAAATTCTATCCTAGAATGTCTGCAAACAGAAAAATCAGTATGTTAATTATGGATGTATTTATACTCTTCCATAACACAAGCCATTCTTATTTTTAAAGTCCATTTCCTTGGAAATCAATCTCAAAAGAAAGGCTGGATGGTAGGCTGCAATTTGTCGAAACTGCATAAAGAAACCGAAGGAAGCAAGGACTGGTATTCCAGGTAAACATAATTTCTTAAGAATGCAGGTGAAACATGAACACACAAAGTTTGGGAAAGAGCAATCAAGTGTTTCATTTAGTAGTTTAAAAATACCTTTTTCCTTAGATAATAAAGTACTGGAAGTGGACAAAGTATTCAACTGCTGATGTCTTTCACTTTTTCTTTAGTTCAGAGCAATAGTAATTACTAATGCAGCAATCACTGAATTTCACAGCTTTCCGTGTTTTGCAAGCCTTCCCGAAAAAATCAATTTTACAAATTTGTATTATTCAAAGAGATTTAACAAAGGTTTTGAGTAAACAACTCCTTCTTCACAGCCTGTATTCCTGACATTAACCATTGCCATTATTGAGGTAAAAGGCTCCTTACTTTTCCCCTAATTGGACAACACTAAAGGTAATAAAGAAGGACAAGATGAAGCTGTTGAAGTGGTTGAAGTTTTGTAAGGGAATCCTTAAGTCCCTTTTGGAGAGGAACAATTCGTAGACCAGGAAGAACAAGGACAAGGGAGAGTGGCCAGAACATTTTAGGACTTCTAAATACTCCTGCAGTTATTTGGCTCAGAGGTTGCCCATGTCTGCTTTAGGTCATTGGAATACTTTTTGGACAGCATAATTTATAAAGTAAATTTCCTTGATCATAATCACATGAAAGAACTATTTGGGGTGATTGCATATGCAGTTTGGAAAACCTGATGGTGCTGTCACTCATGGGGACAGGCAGCACTCTCCTGCTCGGGAACTCTCACTGTCAAGTGTCCGACACATCAGTAACTTCACTCTGCCTGCTTTCATTTTGAGACTGAGTATCTCTGTTTGAGTCATATCTGTAAGGCACAGCAGAGTCAGGACTTCCTTGCGGTAGGTGCTTTTCAGAGAGATCGCTCCCCGCTGCCTCAGTGAAAGGAGCTTACGTGTGGGATGAGTGGGTACACCTCCAACTCACGGCCTCTGTCCTTCCGCTGACCCCTGGCTCTGCTGCTCCTTCTTCCCTATTCTGTTCCCGACCTCTTTTCACAATTGCCCATCTTCCTCTGCAGATGGTCTCTCTGCTGTTCTCTCACCTAATATGGATTTTGATTTGTCACAGGGAAAAAAAAAAAAGACAACCAAGAGAAAGAAGGTTGGTTGTGAACTCCACATTTATGCTCCCTCAACAGAAACTCTACCTGCATGAAAATCAAACAGGGAAGGGAATAAATCATGGTGATTTTGAGACCAGATTTTCCCCGATTCCCTGAGAAGCCTAGAAGTCAGGAAGTCACTGTCAGCTCCCTGCTTCTATGTTTCAGCCTTATTTTCAGCACAGGTTAGAATTTTTTGCCACCACTTTTGGCTCTTTTTCGCCTTTCCTGGAGAGAGAAGCATATGGGAATGCTTGACAGAGCTTAAGATTCTGCAGTCCTGAGGTAGTGAATACTATTACAACGTCAAGCAGCCCTGAAAGTGCTCCGGCTTCTTCCCAAGGACAGCCCCAAATCTCCTTACAATCTGCCCGGGCTGTTCTCAGCAAAGCTCTGCAAGACCCCAGGTTTTTCCCCTGGAGATTCGCAGGGTGTTAAAAAAGAGCAGTGCTCTGTGTGGCTGAGCAGTGTTGAAGTGAGACCATCCAACGACAAACACAACGTGAGCTGAAGTCGGAGGCAGCAGCAGTCCTCCCTCCCCCTCAAACCCTGACGGTGCTTCTGTATCACTACAGATACATTATCTTATTTACAGAATTACAAACTAACGATAGGGTATGAAAATGCTGCGCTAACCTGGAGTCTCTCAGTTTCCTCCTTTGGTACATTTGTCTCATAATAAGAGGGATGTTTTTTGTCTGTGAATAATAAACACTTTGAGCTTGAATTAATTCAAATATTTCTCTCCTATCTCACTCGGTAAAATAATAGGGATATTCCAGGCTATCTTCTATTGCCCATTAATGTTGTGTATATAAATAAGCCAGGTTATCTTTTTCTTGTGAGAAATATTTTATCTAACAGGCTCTTGTCTAGTGGTTCCAGTACTCTACCACTCTAAATTAGGACACTTTATCTTAAGGCTTCATAATCTTACGAGACTATAATTGGAAAGTTTATAAAAAAAATCCTGCTTTGTAAGCTTGGCAGCTGAGATAGAAAGAGGGAATGAGAAGGGCTACAGCAGAATTACACCATCACTGCTAGCCTGACTCCGCTTGACAGAGCCGTTTAATATTTTGACAAGACAAAATATAAAGCAGCATTTTATTCTGTAGAGACTTCACTAGACACAAGCATGGAAGTGCTTGTGATCAATAAAGTTTGCGGTGGAGAGTGATTTATTTACAGCAGGGTATTATGTAGAGAAAGAGCTGTGATATTTCCACAGGCTTTGACGGCATAATGGGCCCCTCTCAATCCTTACATGGAAGGGTTAGATTGTCATGGTTGCTCAGGCAGTATTCAAAACGTTATCTGATCAGCCTTAAAGACTTCAGAACGAGACAGATGATTAGTTACCCTAAACGATTCTCATCATGCAGAAATTGATGATTTAATATAGTCAATGACAGACGATTCCATTTGTACTAGATAAAGTGTCTGCGGTTTGTATCAATCATAATAGAGTTATTATTGAGCATAAAAGAAAAGCATGTTTAATATCATTAATTCCAGATATGTCGCTTTCCACATCTGGCATTCATCCATAGAGCAGAACCACTCCAGGCTATCATTCCTGCCTGTGTGCTGGTGACTCCAGTGTTTTTTGTAATTTCAAAATGTTTTTCAGCACCTCCAGCTAGGTGCAATAACAGTTTACAGATTACCTATGTCATCACATTTTGACAAACTTCTCAATCTGATGTGACCTTCATCTTTAGCCATCTGCTTGCCTTTGTTTCTGCCTTTTTTTTTTTTTTTTTTTTTTTTTTTTAATAAACCTCTGCAGCTTAAAGCTGTAGTGGTTTGTTCCATATTCTTCTAGGTCAACATTTCACCTGTGTAAATCCAGAAACACAGACTGAAATGTACAGACAGCAACCCGGGTTCAAGTCTCAAGGTAGCTGACACTGGGCAAACCTCCCAGGTAGATGTTTTCATCACTTAATATCAAATGCTTTTTAATTGTTAATTGTTATCAACAATCTCAGCATAAAAATCAACATTCAAAAAATATCCTATGTGCAGCCAGTCCTGAAGGACCTATCTTTTCTTGACTTTCTAGAACATATGGGGCAGAATCTGGATATTTCTAAAACCAAATCATAAATACCTATAAGTGACAGAGCAGAAACCATGCTGAAAATGCAGCTCAGTCCACTGCCTGTGCAATTCATGCATTCAGCCATGGAACCCCAACACATACACCAGAGAATCCAAACACATGTGCCACTGCTGTCCAGGAGGGAGACTAGAATCCCAGAAAACTGCTGCATCAGTACAGATATTTTCTCTCACTATTTTCCTGAATTCCAGTAAAACTTCAAAGAGGAATGGGTTTTGTATATTTATTCACTCAGACAGACAATTGCATGGTTTTAAAAAATAATTAGTTATAAAAGAGTGTGAATAAGCTTGCTTTTAAACACTGAGTCCAAGATTTCCTGTTATATTGTCCAAATAAGAAAATTGGCGAGGTGTTCTTTTGTATGCCATCATAGGGGCCTCCTCAACTTTTTTTTTCCCTCCTTGCACGGGTGTTTTATACAGCGGGAAGAACAGCCCAAATGAGTTGGCCAGCTGCCAGTTCAAACAGTGGGAAGTTTACTGACGCTAGAAGCTTTATTTATTTTGTTTTATTTTGGAAGGCAGAGTAAAGAAGGCTTTCGGGGGAAAAGAGTTGTCCTGCACTTCAGGCTCTGCCATCAACCAAGCATTGTAATATCTCCTATTCTACAGAGTTCAATTTAAAGATCAAATCCACTATTTACCTCCTCCTTTCTACTGCCATTTTTCAAACAGAAACAACAAGAAAACTAAACCATCTGGTAACTACTACTGTATATTCAAGTATTGCAACCAGGGGAGGGAAAGAATGGTAACTACTAGGTAGGCAGTGCAAATTAGTTGGTAATTCTGTGCAAAACAAGAGGCAGAAAATTAGGCACAGCTCTAAACTGACGTCAAGGCCCAGATAAGGCAGTTACCAAGATCAGTTAATACTAATTAATACAAGTCTTGACCTTCCTACTTTACTTTTATTCTCTCTGTAATTACTGATGTTTCCTTCAGTGGTGAAGCCATTCTTCCCAGTAGGGAAGAGTTTGTGGCTGCTAATCTCTAGTCCTCCCCTTTCAGGTGCTGCCCACTGTGTTTCTGCCCATGAAACAAAACTGTGAAAGGATTTTTGATTTCACCAAACTGGTGAAAGGATGCTGTGTTACCATCAGACTCCTCAGTTCCTCTGCCTGGCTCATTTTAGTGGTCTGGTTTGCAGAACCACCCCTGAAACTGCTCTTCCAGAGCAGCCAAGAGAGAAAGGGGCTGCCCTGATCAGGTGAGAATAAGCAGCCAAGGGAAATGAGGAATGTTCTAGGAATGCATTGCTGGCAGGGGAAATGCTCCAGCTTTCCATCATCAACTACATCACTTCTCAGGGACTTTAGGCAAAGATCTCCAGCCTCTGCCAAGACTGTTTTAAAATCTAAGACTGAAGCCATCCTTAAGAAACTACCAACAATAGCTGACTTAACATTATTCACCCCCGTGGCCCAAATTTCTGCATACAGGTGAAATGGGAACACTTTTGGTTGACAACTTGAAAAAAAAAGTAACAGGTAACATGGATGAGACAAGGAGTAATCATTACCTAATTTTGGTTAGTGCTTTTCACATTAAAAATTCTTTCATTGTGAAAATAAGATGAAAATTTAAGTATTCAATACAGGAAGCTATAAATATAAAATATAGGTGCAGAATATAGCATATGGCTTAAAGCAGTAATGATAAATCACCACAATAACTCAAGTTCACTTGACAGCTGAAACTGCCAGAGCAGAGTAACAGGTGACTGCTGCTTCAGTATCATTAAAGATTTTAGTACAGTTATTTCTTGCTGCACGTAAGTATATGCATATGTGCATTTGTATGTATGTATGAGTATATAATTACAAATGAGAGGAACTGCTATCAGTGAGTTACAAAAATAAAGAGAGCATGTTTTCAGTTCTTCAGGAAAAGATAAAAACCCCCATATTTTCCTCTAAATCTGCTTACTGGAAATTACCACTATCTCAGAGGACACCTACCTTTGGGCTTCGATTTCTAGCACGAAACATAGGGGAAGATGTCTGGTTTGACAGGTGTCAGATGATGTTAGCATGCTCTCACATATTCTCTAAGAATCATCTCATGGCAAATCTATCCACCACCTTTTGAAGGGAAAAAAAAAAAAAAGAAACTTCCCAAAACCTGAAAGGAAAAAAATCACTCAAAATATTCTCCAGTATATAAAAAACTTCCTATTGAAGAAAAAGGCTGTTGGTTAAACTAAATATAAATGAACTCTAAAGGAAGATCTAGGAAGAGACAGAAGAATGAGATATCCTGGATCACAGTAGTGAATATATAGGTAGAGATTTTTAATGAAGACTGAATTACTGTCTGAATAAGATTTCTAGTCTTGAGAATTAAAAGGTTCAGAAAAAGCTCTTGAAATCAAAAATATTAGAGGGTACTGACAGAGCCATATAAAATGTAGAAGGTGAAATTTTCTATATTGTTAGGAGATAAAAAAAAGAAGAGTAATGACTGCTTTAAGTGGGCAAGGTGTAGAAAAAGAGCTATAATATAAACTGAAGAGTGGGCCAAGAGGAGGTACAGGCACTGGACACTTTGTCCTCTGATATATATCTGGTATACTGCACCTCTCAGCTGGCCATGTCTTGGCCACAGTAGAATGCAGCTTTAGACTCCCGCAGAGGGCACAGAGATCCAGTCTCCTCCACCTTGTTCCTACTCAGGTGGAAGTAGGATCTGTGAGGACAACATACTGCTGTTGGCAGTCACAGCTGGTCCCCACACCAGCGATGTTACATTTCTCCTTGCTTTGCCCCTGCTTCATTCAAGGTATTCAAGGGAATACCTTGTATTCCCTGACTCTCTGGAAGAGCCTTCTTCTGCATCCCTCTGATTCTTCTCTTGAGCACTACATTTCTACACCACTTCAGCATTCCCAACTCTCTCCCAGAGTTTTGCAGCCAACTCCCTAAATGTAAAATAGCAACTCCATTGACAGGGCCAGTCTCTGGACCCACTGGAACAATGGGAAATGGCAGGAAGGAAGCCATACAGACAATTACATTTCTGCACAGGGTCCTGGTGGGATCAGCCCTTGTCATCAGTGACCACAGCTCGGCATTAGCCCTCTTATAAGGTGTGCAGAATGGCTTCCTCACTGCACACAGGAAAATTCCTCCAATGGAAAATAAAACTATTTAGAAATAAGCAATGATGAGAATTATGAGAATTGTTATACAATACACTGCTGGGGACTGAGGGGTGTGAAAGACACCCTGGGAAGATGCTGGTGAGGAAAAAAACACATGACAGCTTTAGTGTTGGATGGGAAGATTTTGTCCCAAATGCTTTCAGGTGAGCAGTGGAGCCCAGGCCCAGGTAAAGCTGGATTCCTTAGCCTGACAGAGCCTAGCCCATCCCCTTGCCAATCTAGAAAAAAAAAAATCTGTTTTCTCACTGGTTTTGTAAGCCAGCTGTGATTTACGTCACCTTGTCCAGCAACAAGATTTTCCCATGTGAATCAATCTCTTTTCAGTTTCAGACCTGTCTCCAAAATCTCAAGATGTTTGGTTAAAGCGACATTTCAGCCACTTTCCTTCAGCAAAAGTGACACTGAGCACAATAGCAGAGAAACTGAGAGAGGGCTGCATGCAGACAGGCAGGAAAATCAAACTCAAGAACCAGTGCTATGTGGAGCCACTTAAAGTCAAGACAAATATTTTATTTCTCACCTTTCAAACAAATACATGTCTTTTGTGTCCACTCTTTAGGGTTACATGGAAAAGTGAAACCTTGGAGACAGGAAAGAAAGAGAACACAGGTTATTACAGACCTCACTGCTATCTTGAGTGATTCTTCCTTTTCTCCATAGAGTGAATTAGCCCTTTGTAGAACTGAGTTCAAGTCTTAAGACATAGTGAATTACTATTCTAATTTGCTAATGTCAGCTCTGTTTCAAACCACTGTTAATCATTTAGTTTTGTGTGTTTTACAAAGTTGAGACAGATACTTCTAAAGGTATTGTGGGACACATGGGGGTAGAACTTACATGCTTACACATATATATTTCAATAAATCCACAGTTATTAAAATTAATCTATAAGAAATTTGTTTGAATTCCAATCCATCTTCTGGTCAACACCATCCAGCAATTTTGTCCCTTTTTTTTTTTTATGCAGGTCATCCATTCAGTTAAAAATCTGTCAAAACAGTGAAGTTGATCTAATTCCTCGTAATCAAAGGAGTTACTTTGAATGTTAGTTTGCAATAATTGTAATGCTACAGACTTTAAACACTCTAAAATATGGGGGGGGGCACATGGTGCTGCAGCCCCAGCAAGCACCACCTCAAGTCTCTGTGGCTTCTCCTTTCCTGTGCCTGTCATGTTATCTTCTTTCTACTTGATCTTATAAAGAGTTTATATTTGCACCCTGGCAGTTTGATATTCTTTTTCTTTTTCTGAACTTGATGTTTGATGCCTCAGCATAACTGAAGGCAAATCCACCCACAGTATCATGCAAAGCAGAAGTGCTCTTTCCCCCACCACTTGGTTTTGCACAGCTTCCCTAAGCCCTGGGTTTTCCACTGAAGATTTCACTATTAGCAGTCTGAGTTCTGTTCCCTTCAGGAGGGATTGCACTGTGCATTTTCCACAACTGGATATCCTATTCTGCCCTTAAAATATGCACATTTCTAACAGCTTATTTTCCTTTAAAGAGCTAAAAGCATAGAATCATCTTCCCCTGGCTCTCTCTTGCTGGCTGCCCAACAAGGAAGGAGTGGGCTCATGAGGATGATCACAGGAAATAAACCTGCAAATGGACAGGGCAGAGATGAACACAAATCAAGGTGTCAGTGCATAAGATGGACCTGAGTGATGCTGTTGGTAGAATACCTTTGGAAGGGTGGGTTTGTAGTACAGTTAACTTCAGAAAAGCTTTCTGGCTTGGTCTGTCATTCCCAACATGAGGAATAATACCTGTAGCTAAAACAACTTGCAGAGAAATCCACTCATATTAAGAAAAATGTAAACAAAGTTGATTGATTCAGAGCTCGTATCCTCATCTGGAGATACTGTGACGGGCAAATTATCTCTCTGAGAATACAGATACAATCCCCAGCTTGTTCCGGTCTGTAGGGTCCTCCTTACAGGGATCAGTTAAAGCAAAGCTGATTAGAAGGGTTCATCTCCCTTCCTGGTTCCTAGGTTCCCCATGCACTCCATGTTGCTGGGGCCTAGCATGTGGGAGGAGTGTTTTTTGCCACATTTTTGGACAGGATTCTAACTGCAATACTCCTAAAATCACAACCTACAACTCGTACCTCACATACTAACACGACCTTTAGCCAATATAATAAACATTCATGTTCATATAGAACAAAAGCTCAGTAAAAATACACAGAAGTGTCCAATTAGTATTGGAATATCAGGTTGTCCTGATATTAGTTGTCCCTTCCCTTCATATGATTAGGTCTTTATCAGATAAAAATACACTAGAATACCTATTAGGGGAAAGGCTGCAAAAAAACAAAACACCTTTGATCAAACTTGCTGGAAATGAAACCAAAGAAAGGGAATCCTACAGCCCACATTATATAAACAGATAAGAAAGTAAAAATCAGTGTATTTGCTGCCACCCTACTTTGCAGCATACACAGTGTACACCTATCACACAATAACATGCATTACTGAATAATAAATCACACTTTGATCCAAATAACCCAAAGCATTTTACAAACACTAATTAAAATTTGAAATATCTCTCTGAGGTACTTAAACAACAATGTACATAATTTGTAGGTGGGAAAAGTGAGCCAAGGGAAGGTTAAATTAACTCAGGAAAAGAAGGGGAATCAGTGAAAAATCAGGAAGACGATATGTGTCTGTATCCCACTTCTCTATATAAACTAAGGGCATCTGTCATTGAATCTGCAGAGTGTTACAGTAACTTTAAAAAGGTTGTCCAGAGGACTACTTGTCAGAGTGCATTTAATTACAACAAATTCTAAGTATCTGGTTTCAAACTACTGTGTAGGCTCTATCATATTTCTGTTTCCCAGTATTGCAAGACCCTTCATGGAAAGAACAATCCCTGCTCATCATATAAACCACTTTCTGGATCTGACTCAGTGACAACTGCATACAACCACACGAGCTCTCCTGAGATGTCCACTAATTGGTCCTTCATGGCAAGTATTGCTGCCTCCAGGAATTTGCATTGCATCACACAGAAACATAAAATCTGTGAAATAATTACAGAAGAGCTACAGGGAGAGAGTGCTGCCACATGCAAAGCTCTGGCCTCTCCTCCTGGGCTGTGTCATGCTCTTCTCAAGCAGCAGCAGGGCTGGCAGGGGTGGCTGCCTTGCCAGCAGGAACTCCCAGTGTCTTCCACTGCACAGGGGCATCACTGATGAGTTCCCCTATCCTCCCCCATCCCCCTTCTGGGGATTAACGTTTTGCCCAATTGTAACTATACCTGCCCCCATGAAACTATCTGAATTGCAAAATAACCAAATAAAAGCAAAAAATTACCATACTTATTTTCTAGATTTATTTTTCCTCCTGTTAGCAGGGGTCATTCCTCAGCACCAAGCAGGAGGATAGGAGAGAAGCAGGAGGCAGAACTCTGTGTGTGGAGGAGTGGCCCCTTCGATAGACAGTTTTCCACTAGAATTGTTCACAAAACTTGTGCAGCACTGGAGGCAACTTTGTGACATTCCTGGGGTATTTAACATTATTGATCATTTTTGACAAATGAGTAATGTAACACATTCATTACCATTAATCATCCTTTTCCTAATTCAGGTAAACAAGGGGTAGTTTGGTTCATGCTCAGCTAATACCTATTTTTGTAATTATTTTTACAGGGACCCTGTTTGATGAAATTCAAATATGTATTTATTTGGAAGAAAAATATTGATGTTTTTTTCATTTTAGCGAAGTATTCCATGAAGGATCAACTTTCCTAGCAGTGCTATTAAAGAAGCAAAAACCAAACACGCTATTGTGTCTTAAAACTACATTTTAAAACTGGGTCTGTTGGTTTTGGCTCTATTAGCATGGAAGTCGACAGTTAGTTTCACAACAATGCTGGGTGGAGAAGAATCAGATTCCCATGCCCTTGCTTGTCTTTGGCAGCTGGGTTGTTATTAGATGTGATTAAAGCCCCCACAAGTTCCCATCACGCGAGCAATCAGCTCATGGGTTGCCCAGTGTAAATGCCGCTCCCAGAAGGTCCTGCTTTGCTCAGCAGGCGTTTGCTTGAGGTGTGGACTGAGAGCATCACATGGGCTGCCTGTGGAACGGCTTTTGCCTGCCTTTCCACCAGGCAGGAACATTACTGATCCCGCTGCTCTTACCCCAGCTCATCAGCATCCTTTACCCCCGGGATGTCAACCACCCTTCAGGGGACAAAGAAGCATGAAGAGTCCGGCGTTCCCAACATATCCTTCCTGTTGTGATATATTTCAATAACATTAAAAATACCTCCTTGTTAGCTGCTCCAAATCTCTCTAGTTAGAACTGTCAGGAGTTGGTAAATGTACTTTCTCAGGTTGCTTTAGCTGGCTGCTTCGGAAACCCTTCATCTGCTCATGCTGACTTTGCTGCCTTTTCACATCTTTTTCAGTGCTAACACTGGGCCTGCTCGCACTAGTTCTTAAACACAGACATTTTAAACCAGACCTTCAGCTGGGCCATTTCTTTTTCTTAGTAACTGTAGGCAGGAGCACTGCAAGCCTAAGCCCAGTGTTTCCAGCCCTGCTGTTGCTCCTTCTCCCAGAAACTCTGGAGCCCCTCTGCTAAGAGCTGTGATGCCACAGCACGAGCAGTATTCCCATGCCCTGCCTTTCTAACGTTTGTGGCAGCGCTATTTTTAGAAGGGATAAGGGTGATTCTGCTATTTCCTCCTATTATTACTGTTTCAGTGCTCTGATACTGTTCAACATGTACAGTACTGACAGGCTGATCACAGAATAATTTAAAAATACAGATGTAAAGCACTTTTATTTCTCCTAATGAATATACCAATAATGCTCTCACAGTGATAACTCTGTTTCCTGAAACCAACAAAGCCTGAAATAATATTGACAGGACCAATTGCTTGAAACATGGTAGAAACATTTTATATTGAAGATACAAGAAGTCACAATAGGAATCCTGTAAGCCAAATGACTCCACAGAGGATAAAATGTATGAAAAAAATCTCACTTATATTTTAAAAACACAGCTTCAATAATTTGTCATGTCATTTAAAAGACTGAACAGAGGTAAATATTGAGAGTTTTATGGAATAAAAAGGAATTACTCCTAAAATATGCCATTAGCTAATACAGAACTGTCATTTCATTTTTTAACAGCCTCAGTTTCCAATAATTGCAACACCAAGCCCTAAGAATGTTTTTTCTATGAATGTTCAACAAAATTCTCTCTTATGCCTTTGCTAAAGAAAAGGTGAAAACAGCATTTCAAAATATCCTGATTATGGTGGAATCATTGTAAAAAATCCATTGTTAAGATAAATTCAGTTAGTTAAGGTGTCTATTAATAAATATGTGCTGTGGTCTCATACTGTTTTCTGGTATAAAGATTTTTAGGGCACATGAAGAAGGTGTCCTCCACTTCCTCACCCCTTTTTACTATCTGATTTTATACCACACAGATAGTGGTATAAGAATGAGAAAAAGCAGCTTACTTCTACTTCTTTAGCTCTCAAGTTTTGTCTGATGGCTAATTCAGAGAGAAAGTTTAGAAGTGAATCATTTCAGAGGAAAAATAGCTAATAAATTATAACTCTAAACTAGGCAAGAAATAAAACTGGAGCTTCAGCAAGTTTCAGATGCCTCCAAGAAGACAATGTCAGACGAGTTTCAGACATATTGCCTTGAAAATGAACTTAGAAAGAGAATAATAAATCACAGAAAAGGTGGAAACTGAGGCTGTGTAAAAAGGAACTTGACATCTAAAATAGTCAGGGGACTAATAAGGATTGATATAGAGAGGCTGTCCCTGACAGTTGAACTGGTCCACATGGGTAGACTGGAAGAAATGGAGGCCACACAACTCCTTCCCTTTTCCTGAGTATTCTATTAGGAACATCACATTTTCCTGGTTCAATTCAGTTAAGGCAGAGACCAGAAATAAGAACCTCATATCATGAAATTGCACTTAAAAAATGCTTTTGGTCTTGTGTCCTTTAACCCACAGCACTAAGGGTCATTTTGGTCATTAGGCACAAATGTGTAACTTTACAACAACAGAATTCATCTAAGAAGATAAGGTGGATGGACAATACTTTTACTTGTCCTACTTTTAAAACATGGGAAAATAAGGAAGAAACCAACATGTCTTTCTCTTCCACCTCTGCTAACTGACACAAAACTGAATGATTCCAGTCAGGTATACTTCCTTCATCTGATGTTATCATTGACTGCTTTTCCCATTGTCATTAATACCTGCCTATGATTGTAGACAGGTAAATAACTGCTGCACAGCATAATCACTCTTTTACATGATTATCCTCTAGAGACCTTAGTTTTATTTGCTGCAGCACTCTGTCTTTTCACAAAGCAAAGGAATGTATAGATAGTATAAAGCTATAGAAGAAATTCAGATGTATGGTATTGTCTGCTAAAACATTTCATAATTGTCTTAGGCTACCTGCTGTCTCCATTACAGCCTTTCAAAAAAAAAAAAGAAATCAAAGACTAGGGAAACGTTCTCAGCTTTGTTGTGTTCATAGTGGGCTTCTCTGCACCTTCATAGAAACTGCAACATGTTAGCAGTTCCTATCACTGACCTTCCCTATTTTTTTTTGCAGCTTCAGCTTGAAGTTTGCTTGCTTTGATACAAATCATTGCAATACTGCATCACCGTGGAGTAAAATCACACTACACAGGGTAACAGGGGAAACTGATAGATGGACTTTGGCTGATTATGATTCACTGCCTTAACAAGGAAGGACCTTGATACTTAAAATTCCTCATTATAAGATTGTCAGGTTTGAATAGCTTATCAAGTTATCATTTTTATGATAACTGGTAACATGCTGGTAATCATGATAGGCTTGCAAGAATGCAAACAAATTCTGTTTGGAAAAAAATTAATTGAAAATGGTATGTATTGATGTGTTTTCCTGTTATCCTTCTTATGTTTTCTGTTTTTAATGGAGCTGATCCAAATGTCTCAGGGTTGTTTAGAAAGCAGCTTTAGAGATTGCTGGAGTCATGTATATGTTCTTCGGTGCTTCTTTTGCATATAGGATGTTGCCCAAGTGTGCGTGGTAATTTCAACAGTTTACAGTCTATTTATTTAATATTTCTGAAGAAAGAAACTTGAAATGAAGAACAGGATTACATGCCTGACTTCTTTCCTCCACAGGCTACAACTCACTTTGGTATTACTGCAGCTACACAAGCCAGACTTCCAAACCCCAATCTTGCTCACATGAATTTGTAATAATGATATGCAGCCTATGACAGCCTCTTTTTCAGATTTGCTTTTCCAAGCAGCCCTGCTGAAATTAAAATTGCAACCCAGATCAATTTCTGCAGGGAAATTGAAACAAAAAGAAAATAATGAATAAAGGAAGATTTCTTATGCATAATCATTTAGACTCCTAAAACTTACACCGTTGATTGCTGACCTCTGAAAGGTGGAGAATGTACCTGTCCCCTGAGTAGATACTCAGAGTGTAGATTTTGTCTAGTGTGACTTGGTATTCAAATAGCAGATTTTTTTTTCTTCACACTCAATAATTCTCACATGTGTTAAGCAGTGAAGAGAGAAAATTGGATGTATTGTGTATCATGGAAAAAAAGACTGTAGACTGAAGAAAAGCCATAAGTGTTCAAGGGAGTAAAAAGATTTTTAAACATTTCCCTGATTTCTTTTTTGTTAGTTTATATTTGTGCCTGTGAAAACAAACTTTGCACTAGTTTCTGAGATGATAAAACTTCTACATGGTGCAAGGAAGTTCAGTTTGAAAAATAATGAGCAGTCACCAGCTCCTTCCAGTGGGTTACGAGTTATTTTAGATACGTAAAATCACCAGAAAAGCTTAACAGTCAGCAGCGGAAATCTTGTGAATTTTTAGCCAGGATCTCTGTCTAGTAGGAAAAGTGTACCTGAAGGTTGCTGTTACCCAAAATTGTATTTGGACACATAGGCAGGTGCCATCGTCACTGAAAACAGTGAAATAAGCTCTCCAAGCAATTTGATGGGTTAGAAAGTTGACATTACTTTATTAGCAGCACTGTATGCATGGGAAATTCTCCTCAAAGCATGCATGCCCAACAGCCTAAAAGACCAGGTCATATTCCTCAAGCTAATACCTATCCATCACATTTCCTGAATACATGCATATATGCTAATTGTTTCCATGAACTTATTCAGGTATGGTTCTGGATCTTCTGATCAATCTTTTCTCCTTGAGAGTACCTCAAATATGTGGTCAGGTCATAATGTACTTCTCTTAGCATTCTTTGCTCTGGCACACAATTCTCGTTCTCAAAACTAAAGATCTCTACTGACATTAGAAATTCTTGCAAGCAACTAAACTTTTACCTCCTAGAGGCTATTGACAAATGCTTTCACCTAAGGTTGCGTGGACTGTGATAAGGCTGTATCGCAGTAATTTCCTCCAGATCACATGCATCTAGCTGCAACTCTGAATAAATTTCAGAACAGGATTGTGTAGTTATTAGTCTTCATATTCCTGTCACACATGTGGGTCCATGTCAGAAAGGTGAACCACTGGGCTTGGCATCATATGTGTCAAGGGAAAAGAAAACAAATCTTATGAAAGAAAGATCATTCAGTAGCCCTCTCTGCTTAATATTTTCAGCAGAAAATTCATAGTGGTCCAGATGCACATAGCACAAGAAAGTAAAGACAGGTTTTGAGTCAAATTCCAAATTCCATGCTCATGAATTCACCTTCCCTGACACCCCCCAAAACACACAAACAAAGCTTGGTAGGGGAAAACTCCTTCAGCAGTCTAGGGAGATGAAATTCAAATGAGAAGTGGGAAACTCAGTTTAGGTGAGTACAGATTCCCATCTAGTGATACCGGTGACAAATGTAGCCACCCAGGTAGGTGAAAATCTCAGGTGTCCAAGCAGACACAGCCAGCATCGAAAGCCCAAGTTTTATTTGCTCCTGAGGCTGAGCTGTAGGGGACACCTACTCATTATAGAATTGTTTATACTTCCTCCTTCCTTTTCCCACTCCTCTGTAAGAGCACTTTGCTCATTCAGGCCAGATCTGATCACATTTTCTCCTATTCTCCATGCTCTTTTGGCTTCTGGGCATCTTTAATATGCACAACAAAGTGTCAGTTTCATTACCAGCAATCTGTATTCAAGGATATAAAATCTGTGTAAATTCCACAGCATTGCACAATGTTTCCATTTAACCTGAATGAAATTCAAGTGCAAATGAGGTGTTAGTCATTCATGAATAGAACCCATAATGTGTAGACATGTTTTTTTAAGGTGAATTTAGTACCAAGCAAAAGGTGCCAAATTGACGACACTGGAAACTGAAGTCCTCTATGGATTCTTGTAAAAGGGATGATGAGGGAAGGCAAGCCACACTACTGCTTATAAGTGCTGACAACTTGCACTAGGGATGGAAAGATAATTCAAACATAATGTCCCTTTAAGGCTTCACTCTCTGTAGAGAGAGTATTAGTCCCTACACAAATCTAGTGGATTTTGTGACACAAAAATTTCAGGGTATGGAAGACTGAGAAATGCAGAGCTCCAAATCATTTCACTCAAGGCACTCTGTAATGAGAGCTAATCAAATCTGAACACCTAGGGGTGAAATTCCCCCTCCTTTCCATAGATTTATTCTGTTATATTCCCAGGATGGTCTCCAATTTGTTATTGTTAAACAAGTGACGTCATGCCCAAGTAAATAAAATGACAGAAATGCTAGAAATAAGTATCAGAGTGAAGGCTGAAACAGTACTTTCATCTTGAAAATACCCAAGATTTGCTTTTAAAACAAACACATAATCCTGCAATGTAAATGCCAGATGACACCCAGCCAATGCATAGATACTGACTGACCACAGAAAGATCGTTCACTCAATAAATAATTGAATATGGCAAATCCCATCCTGCAGTTTCTCACTTGTGAAGTGCAGGCAGTAACTACCCCAGTTCAACGTGATTTGACATCTAGGAAGAAGGGGTTGTAGACAAGAGCAACAGATCTTCTTTAAATATCTTTTATACTACCTCCAACCAGGCAAAACACAGTTCTGCATTCACAAAACGTAGGGTATTGAGGACAATGACTGACTGCCAAGAATTGCAGGGAGGGACCCTACAAGGCTGCATGCCTGGTCAATGTCATGGCAGATGAATTTCCCTATGAATAAAGAAAGGCTACATACACTGGAAAAAACTCTAAACTTCAAATATGTGTAAATAGTTTCTGAACTGACAATTGTGATTCAACAGTAAGAATATACTATAGATCCAAGAAAGAATTAGGTCAGTGCTCATTATCAGCCAAAGCAGCAAATAAACTAATAAGATTTTTTTAGAAAGGACTAGAAATAAACCAGAAGTAAATACTGCCTTTGAATAAATCTACAACTAACCTGCATTTTTAATATTTCTGCAGTTCTGGTCTCTTTTCAGGAGGGTATGGTTAAATGAAAAAAGGCCAGTAAGGATAATGTATATCACTGCAAAGGACTGGATATGCAAGAATACCTTAGCTTGAAAAAGCAAACTAAGAGCAAATGCACAAGTCTGTCCATGAGCAGTCATGAAAGAGTGAAAGGGGATTGATTCCCGTAGCATCAGTTGTTCACCGATCCTCAGAAATATATAAGCAGCAACAAACAAAATCCAGTTCAAGAAGGAAAGTTTGAGCATGAATGAGAAAACTTGTGGAACTCACTGCAGAGATCACAAGGGAGGACTGGGACAACACACAGAAAAGAATTCTGTGTGGAGTTTACTGCAAGAAACATCCAGCTCAGGAAATACCCTGAGCTGAAAACTGTTGGAAGTGGAGGAGTAGAAGAGGTAGCAACATACTGCCTTTGTCTGACTGGACATCCGCTGTCAGAAGTAGGACACTGAACTAGATGAACCTTAATCCAACCCAGTAGGACCATTCCTATGCTCTTATGTTGCTGGCTATACCTCACAGCATGTAGCTATAGATTTCCAATAGCTGAGTACTGATAACATAAAGCTATAAACCAGGTAGCTTTGCTGGCACTGACTGATACCTGTCCATTCAACCCTGTGATGCTTCTTAAGTGAGCCTTGACATGAATCCACATCGGCTGTCCCACAGAAATACAAGCCCTGCATGTGTGCATGTGTGTGTATGGAGGGGTAACCCACAACTTCACCCCCATGAAGCTGGTCACAAGTGATCTGTCTCATTTCCATTTACTCTTGTTGTTGTGGAGTAGCATGAACAGAGGCAGGAAAAGGTTTCAGCACAGAAAACATGGCGCAGAACACAGCCAAGCAAGAACAGGAGACTCTGAAGGAGAGAAAGTCTTCAGCAGCCCAGGGTGGCATCTCTCAGTAAGAGACAGAACCTCTGGGACAGTCTTCTTCAGAATGTGAATTTACCATCCACACAGCTTGCCAAAAAAGCCAGCAGTGCTGGCTTTTAACACACACACAGGTACAGTGCTCCAAGCCTCATTTCCAAAGTACCAACCAACCGCTACCTATAAAACCAATAGTCTCAGGCTTCCCTTACCTCATCAAACCATGCACTGCAAGAATGTCATGTTACTCCAAGGATTATTTTCTGTAAGATATACATTTTTAAAAATAAAAATCTCCTTTAAACATTAATTTCTTTCCTTATCTTTTCTTCTTCCTAAGCACTCCCTCCTTTGCATAACTCCAATGGCTGTTGAGTGATGGATAGAGCAATTGTCATTTAAAAATTAACATACCTTGACATACATGTCCACAGATGCCATGGAGTGCCTCATGAATTCACACATCATCTTTGCACATGTGTTGTGATTCTCCACAAGGATAAAGATGGTGAAAAACTGCCCAAGACTCCCTGGGACTACTCCTGCTCCTGTGGAATGAGAGAGGGAAGAATGATCACTGCCTTCTGAAGTGGCCAAAAACATCTTTGTCTTTTATGCAGTGATAAATAAACCACTGCAATTGCAGCAGAATGACACTGCTGGTAACTCACAGCTGTCCCAAGGTAAGCACTGCAGGACTGCACTCCATGTTTGCATTGTCTCTGTTTCTTACTATTTTCTACAGAGGTAGTTCAATAAAACTGAACTTCATGGAAACTTTTAGTTATATGCATGTTGAAATACAGTAAGTTATATCCATGGTAAAATGTTACTATGAAAATGCGTTTGATCAGCTTACAGTATTTCACTTCCTCTGGTTTGACAATATGACAATCATTATGTGCAGCATAACTAAACATTAAAATTTGTTCGTCCAAAAATCATGAGCCTCCAAATTTGGTCTGAAATCATGTGATTTTGAAGCATTGAGGTTTTTTTGTCATGTCTACCTGTTGAGCAGAAGCTAGGAGAGAGTAAGTACAGGTGCCTGTACTTACAGCCACTGGGGTTTGTCCCCTCAGCAGCACTGGCTAATTCCTTCGGGGATTGAAGGCCTTATAATGTTGCCAAAAATTTTAACTACAATAAAAGCTGTGTTTCAGAGTTGCTTTTCAAAGGTTCTAAATAAACACTTATACTTCCCCAAAACCAGGGGAGACCAGATCCATAGGTAGCCTTTGTTACTATGGTATGCCTTTTCTCAGTTCTGAAAGGACAGGACTTTGCTTTTACTTAGCATTTCAATATCTTGTCACCCATAACTCACCTCACTTTCTCATACACTACAAGTTTTCCATATCCAGCACAGTCTTTCTCTGGATCCTTTGCTAATGCTTTGAATTAATTTTTAAATTAGTTCCTCCCTGCCTCTTGTTTAAATTTTAGGTGAGAAAGGAGAGTTGATTGCAGCTAGTACTAAAGGCAAGAATAAAAACTTTGTGTGACCACTTGGAACTCTCACCCAATTATCATAATCATACTTTCTAATTTTTTTAATAAAACTAAAAATCCATATCTAAACAAAAGCTTTATTCCTCTATCAGAAATGAAACTTTATTCATAGTTATTAACCATTACAGCAGACATACCCCTTATATAAATATCTATAAAGTAATGAGTCTTTCCTGGAATAAGATGCATATTAATTAGATCCTACAGCACTTGAGAGACTTTGGTTCAATTCCCACCAGTAAGGTCAGGAAATGCATCCACAGTAGTTAGCAGCTAGTTTCAAAATCTCAATGCACCGAGCATGATGGGGTCATTCAGTGGAGCAGATACCCCAAGGGAAGGGTAAAACAAGAGCCAGGGATTATTTCACAGCTCTGAACTGGTACACTGCGGGAGTGATGGACTTTCCTTTCAGAACAGAAAAGCTTACCAGCATACTGTCCTTGTGGCCCACTCTCATTATGAAGAATGTAGCATGTGAAGCAATTAATTGGATGATATGGGCTGGAAAAAGCTAAGGAAATTGTGTGCGCATGTGTGTCTATGTGGTGGGAGACACTAATACAGGAGGACAGTGCTACTGTACCCACACTGACCCTGCACAGTCACACACAGGACGAGACAACCCCAGTTCTGGGTAGAACGAGCTCCTGCATTTACTCCCACTACCTGTTCGACAGGTAGATGTGACCAAATAACCTCACACCCCTGGAAGCCTTCAAAGGGAATGTGGATGTGGCGCCTGGGGATGTGATTTAGCAGTGAACATGGTGGTGCCTGGGCTAATGGTTGGCATTGACCATCTCAGAGATCTTTTCCAAACTTAAAGATTCTATGGTCTCCATAAGACTTTGAAGCTCCAGTGGTGAGCAGGGTGAAATAATGCAAAAAGCCTTCTACCCACTTGAATTTTAAATTCAGAGGATGATTCACTATTATGGGAAGGTGCATTAAATACCTCATCTTTACCCATGAACTGCTAATGAACCAGGCTCTAAACACTAGAAACTTTGTCCAGAGTATGGATTTTACATGAGAACATGATCCTTCAAACACCTCCATGCTATCAAGAGAGGGGTTTTGGTTTTTTTTTATATATATTTATGTTATTATATCAATTGTGACTAAGCAAACAGATAGGAATACGCTCTTCAACCTTTGAATTTTGCTCTTTTCCCATTTTGAATTACAGCACATACATGGAGCAGAGGTAAAGTATTTTTATATTAGATTTTAGAAAGTTTAAAGAATCAGTAAGTTTTTTTCTATGGAAGACAAAATTTTCCTGAGGTACTCATGGATGCAAAGACTGGAAAGAAAAATGGCTTATCAGGCTGAAAGTAAATTATTATTTATGTCAATAGGAAAAATTCTCTGGTAACTTCTCAGGACATAAGTAATTGTCATAAAAAAATCCTAAGTGAATGAGCAGTCTTAATTCTTAATAGTACAAAAAATATGCTAGAAATTACAGAACTAGGGAAAGACCTTTCCTCGTGGGAAAGCTACACCATTACACTCCTTACAGAGGTGCTACACTTTCCTCTGAAGCATCTGGTGACTCCTGCATTCGGAGAGAGGATACCAGCCTACTGCAGGTGTTTTGGTCTGCTCTGGTATGGCAGTTCCTCTGCTCTTAGATTGCAGGCTGCACTAGCAGAAATTCATCCATTATTTGAATGAATTCGGTGTTGCATATCTACACAATTCATTTATAGGCAAATGATTTATCAGAAATTTTAGAAAAAAATAACATTTGATCTTGGAGGCAGTACATAAGTAATGGGTTTCTTAAATTGTAATCACAATCATGCAGATTATATCCAGGACAAATCTACTCTCCAGTGGGTGTTTCCCCATGCATGTATGGCACATACACATGGTGTATTACACCGGCTCTTCCATTACACTTACTGAAACTGACTAAAGGAAAAAGCAATCCACACTTCAAGGGGGAAGAGTACAACTAACACACAGCACTTTTTCCTTCATATGCATTAGGTTTCTTGCTGCTGCAGTCCTAAATACCTACATCCCTCTGAGGCTGAGGGGTTATGGGGATCCAGGAAGTTTTCTCCTCAGTTTAGGTAATCAGCTTGAGGTGGAGTGTCGGGGTCCTGTGGGTCAACAACTTCTTACATGGCTGGCACTGACAAGAGGGCTGAGGCTTTTACAGCCATGCGATCCTCTTGAAGGACTAAGGAATTCTGGGAGCAGATGGGATCCACTCAGTCAAATGGGGCAAAAAGAATCTCCACCAACAGGCAAAAGTTCATGGGACCTGATGGGATGTACAAGTTCCAAAGGATCCATCCTGGTAGTAGCAAGCCCACTCTATTCTCTTTGATAGATCACTGAGAGTTCCCGAGGACCTGAAGAAAGCAAGTGTCATTCCTATCTTTAAGACAGGAGAATCCAGTGAGCAACAGCATACCCTCAACTTGATCCAAGTAAAGGTGAGGGAACAAGTAGTCCCAGAAACAAGTTGAATATAAAAATCATCCACTGCAGAAAAGGTGGCCACCAACACTACAGGCTGTTTTAGGAACATTGCCAGCAGATTGAGCAATGTGATCTTGCACCCCTACTCACACCTGTTGATAAATATCTGGGGTTGTTAGGTCCAGCCCTGGCCTTCCCTGTACAAGAAAGATGGATTTAGTGATTTAGTGAAGTTTTCGACCTGGGGGGTCTTATCAATGTGTATAAACCCTGGCCTGTGGGAGTGATTGAGAGAAAATGGAACCAAATGCTTTTCAGTGGAATTTGATGGAAGGACAAGAAACAAAAGACACCAAACGAAATACAGGAAGTTCCATCTAAACATAAGAACACATGGCTTGGTCAAACCTGAATGAACTCAGCTGGTCAGAGCTAATTACACCAAGGGTGAAGGTCTGATCCCCATGTGGGCCATTCACTTGAGAGTTTTATGATTCTTCTGGATAAGACCATTCTGTGATTCTGTGAAATCTTGATATTAAAAATGGAGGCTGAACACTTTTGGAGGTTGCCCACAGAGGCTGGGAAGCCATTATATTTGGAAATATTCAAAACACAACTGGGCACGACTCCTGGCACCTTCTCTAGGTGACCCTGCCTGAACAGAAGGGAGGGCTAAGTGGTCTTCAGAGATCTACCAACCTCAGCCATTCTGGGATACTGTGAATTACAGTCCACCTGAAAGGTTCCTCCCCAGCAGTTGCACAAAGCTTTCTCCTTCTTCAGGATATAAGTTATTTGCAGCACAGAAGCACAGAAGCTTTTCCATACCTTTACCTCTATCACAGGCATCCCACGTTATTTTAAGTTAAATGAATCCCATGCTATTTGTTTTATTATCCCCTTTACCTGAGCATATTTTCTCTGCTACAGAGTCAAAAAGGAAAGTTACTCCAGCTTGTGCTTATGCACAAGACTATAAGAGCTGTTGGTTACATCGAGTCTCAAGCTGTGAATCACAAGGAAGATTTTCCATGTCCAGCAGTTAAATGTGTTAACTGTGACATTTCTGAAGTTCTATTTTTATATATGCAACAGAAAAACAAATAAAACACTTCTTTATAACTGCTCTTTATCATGGTATTTGTTTAACTACAGCTTTGATGATACCACTACATGCTGCAGCAGTTTCTTAGAGTTTCCGTTTTATAAACTACATATATTAAGTTTTCAGAAGTAGACTTCTTTATCAGAATTTTTATTCCTAATGAGAAAATAATCTACAAGCAATATTCTTACATCTCCCATAACCTCCTTGTTGTTAAAAGGTTTGTCTAAAATTTACTTCACAGAACAAAACACAATTCATATCTGGTTATTGTCCTAATGAAATCTATTTCTCCTCCTTACAGAGCTCTTCACTGAGATGCTAAAATTTAACTCACTTGAATTATAAATACTGTGTGAATTAATAGTCAGCATTGTTTGGAAGGTTTTTTAATTGGCCTACAGGGAGGCCTTCTGTATATATTAAACAGATCATGTGTCTGCCTTGCAACTAAACCACCTTTACATTTCCTTTGCACACATTAAACTCAAAGCTGTTTAATGTTTTCTTAGAAGTATTTGGATTTATTGTTCACGCTAGGAAATGACCGCTACGTTAATCAGCGCAAACCAAGGTTACTGATTGGTCCTTAGTGATGTCATTCTAGACTCATAATGCCCCACAAATAAATAGGTTTGTCTGTTCTTATTTTTATTTATAAATTCTGTTTCATAACAGCAGTAAGATGCTCCAGGCCATGTACTTCTTGGGGATTATTGCACTTGTCAGGTGTTTAAAATCACTCAGTCCTCTGCCTGTGCCTTATAATACCACTGGAGGTATATAATCAGCCAGAAATACACTGCCTGGAGTGTCTTAATGCTTTATTATGACATATCTAACTTTCAAAATAAATTATTTATTTGGGTGCTTGGAAGTGTCATAATGATATCCAATCAGCAGCTGAGAAATAAATATGAAATCAGGAGAACACATCAGAAAGAGAAGGACAGAAGGTAGAAAAAAATACCAGCTCATCAGTCATCCTAGGCCAAAACAACGTGCACCTACACCTATAGAAACAGAGATGTGTGTACAAAACCAGTGGATTTCTATTTGTGCATAGACCTGTATCTGGTGAGAATCACACAATATGTGCACTTATATGTCCCAATCTGATTCCTGACATAAACCATGGAGCAACTGCATTGAGTTAATATCACAAATTGAAAACATAAGGGGGCTAAACAGATGTTAATAACTAGACTTCCTATTAAATAAAAATTTAGAACATTCTGTACTTAGTCAGTTAAGTCATTCCATATTTAAGAACCAGCTTCTGTGTTTCATGGAAAGGCAGCCTAGTTACATCAGTTGACATTACAAATTGCATATCACATCATTATCATTACAATCACTAAACTACACACATTATTCAAAACTGAAGGTTAAAAGAAAAACAGAATAAAACAATGTCATTTTCTAAAAAAAATCAACCCCCAAACCCAAAAAAAAATAACAAATCAATTGTACAACAACTAGAGAAATGTAATACTCTGGGGTCTAAATTTTTAAATTAAATTCCAATTTGTAAATTATTATGTGGAAATAAGGAACTCTTCTTAGGCAATTGTGCTAAATAACAGTGCAAACCCTGCAGGGGACCAAATTATCTTTCAGTGAGGGAATATGAAAAGTTTTTTGGAAAAGGGCCAGTTTTAGGTAGGGGGTGTTTAAAGCCTTGGGAGTTACTGTAGCAATAGAAAAGATTAATAATTTGCACATGTGAGACTCCTGGCAAGCAGGACGCAGCTGTAAAGAATTAACCCCTCCTGAGAGACATAAAAACATGGAGCAGCTGAGAAGAAAAGGGTGAGGGGAGAATGCAAAAGTATGCAGAGTACAGATGTCCTAGAAGAGAAAAATATGTAAAGTAGGGTTGAACAATGTACTGAGACTTTATTATTATTTGGGAGGGAAAGGGAATCGTCTTGGCAAACTGTAGCTATATGGGAAAACAAAATGAAATAGCAGAAGAAGACAAAACTAATTCTCTTATTACTGACTGCAAATGCAAATAATCCGAATAAAAATCTGAAAGCCTCCAAGTCCTTATTGAAGGGATACTCTCAAAGTGATCTGGCCTAAAACTAGACCAAACCGGCTTTGTTTTGGTGTTCATGCATGCCTGCCTCTGCTCTGCGTGCTGACTCCATCATTCTTGTGTGCGGGCAGGGCGCTGAAATACAGAAGATGCTGAAGTGATTGGAGGGCAGGCCCTCACACACACAGGCATTGAGCAAGCAAAGCAGATCTGAGGGTGAAGCATTGTGTGATTGTGGGTCTGTAGCTGCAGAAATCCAGCTCCCAATATTTGTTTTTCCTGGCTGCCTACCAGAATAATTTCTCTTGTGAGGGTCCAATTTTGCAGCTGCTCAGCATGGCAGAACCGCCCCCCTCCCCCAGCCAAATTCAATAGGGCGGTGCATGGGCAGCAGCATGGGTGCACTCGAGCTCAGATGATAACTCTTTCAGAGGCTGGTAGAAGGCCAAAACAATCTAATTTTTAGGTTCTATTAGAAATCTGAGACTATTACCCTTCAAAAGGAGAAATTAGGCTTTAGAGAGGTGAAATACGTAGTCCTGCTGATTTCTGTTGCTAAGTATTTTTTAATTTTCTCTTTGGAAAAGCAAACTGGTCAAGAGAATGTTGGAAGTGATCATTAACTGAGAGAAACAATGGAGATGTTTATTCAAATTAAGTCACAGAAAGCAGCATCCTTTTTGAAAGAAAAGAAACTAAAGAAATGGTCTTGAGAGGAATATGTCTTTAAATGTTACATGGCTTATCTAGAATCCAGACAATGGACTTATTTTCTTTTTTCCCCCCCCATTTCATAAGGATATACATAAAGAGATTACTTAGGTTAATTGCATTTAGATTTAAAATCAAGGCCCAAATTCCTATATGAGCTGAAGCAGATTCTACTTTAAAAAGAGGAAACTAGAAAGAACACACTTTTAACATAGTAACTGTTTCAGCACAGTACTTCTCAAGTAAGTATGTTCAAAGGGCTCTTTGGAGGCCTAGGAGATACAGAACCAATAGGTTAAGGAGATTAACATACCTCCTTGCTTCCCATACTTGTTCTTCAACAAATAGAGTATATTACAACTGCTCAAGTGTTTACTGGTCCCTTAGATTTCACGACTGTCCTCTCCCTCTTCTCCTCCCACAGCTCCAATTGTGTTAGCTAGGCACTAGGGAATGTGAAGCACACAGCTACAGGTAGTGCTTTGGAAGTGGTGTAAAGCAGGCATGGAACTGCGGTGTGGTGCATCCATATATAGTGAATTTTAACCTGCTCCTCTAAATACTCTGGTTTTCCTCAGATGTTCTAGTTTATGGGGTTACCTTTCATTCACACCAATTAGGTGGGCACCAGCTCACACCTACTGAAGCTACAATGAGGTCTGGAAGATTGCTTTTATGTATTACATCTTTCATATGATCTTTTATGCCCATGTATTTAGCAATGCATGTAAAACTTTGTCTTACTCCCTGCACCTTGCCTTTCTCTGGTAGAAGCACATGTGACCTACACTGCTTCTTCTCAGGAAAAGGATGTTGCAGATGTTCTAATTCCTCACATCACTTATTTCTTTCCTCCCCAGTAACTTCTCCTTCTCTAGCACAGAAAGCCAAAAAACTTGATGGGGTTGCCTTCACCTTTGTTAAGGCTCAGTTTATCACAAATCCACCTCCAATATACCAATCCCTCTTTAAGTGGCAACTTCTGTCATAGATCCCAGTATGGACTAAGTTATTGGGGCTGCTATAGACGATATCTTTGCAATGTAGATGCAGAAAATTTCAAGCTGACTCTATTTTAACTGGAGAAATACTTCTGTATTTCTGTGACAGAATACACATACAGCTGAACTGTATACTCATTTTTGCATTGTACCCACCCTTGCTACGAGACTATATTAGGCTCTAAACAGCTGTCCACAAATTATCCTAAATAATGAAAATGTTTTGGGTTCATTTACCTTAAACTCAGCAATCACCCAGGATAATTCCATCAGCTTCTCTCTGCAGGATAAAAAATAATCATATACAGACTTTGAAATGGAATAATTTGTTCAACTATGTAAGTCAGTATCATTGTCCCACCACCTCTATAAACTACAACCCAGACTTATTCCACAAAAAAAAATCCAACTCTGATCTTGGTTTTACTGTACATCTATTTAAAACATGGTGAGTGTTTTCATATCTTTTGAGTTGACTACAGATTTATCAACCAAAACATACAGTGTATCCTCTAAAATACACACATACATACATGTCAGCAAAACTGGGAGTCAGACATTTCTACAAGTAAAATTGGTGTTTTATTTTAAGCCCCTACTTAAACTTCTTAATTCATCGGGCTTCTACCAAGTGGGCTTAAGTTTCTCAAGCCTGTTAACATTTTAGACCCATATTTTAGAAAGTTTCAGCTGAAATAATTTGTTTTCTGGGGAGGGGTATCTTTCTTTGAATAAATTTCCCAAATATCACATTTGAACATAAGTTATTTAAACAAATAAATGCCAACCAAATTCTTCATTTAGTAAATACATAAATAAAATTCACAACTTAGCAACAGCAGAGACAACAATGGTTTAGTTAACTCAGCAAGCTGGCATATCTTTCCAACCCCCAACAATCATTCAAAGGCTTCCAAAATCAAAAATCCCACAAATATTTCTAACAACTTGTGAGATTTTTTTTTTCCTATGAATTCAAGTAATTTTCTTTAAATCCCTTGCATTTTTTGGCCTCTGTACATTCCATAGCAGTGAGTTGTGATACCATGCCTTAAAAAAGGTAATCCTCTGTTCTTCTCTTGCTTTACCTCTGTGCCCAAACTATTTCCTTGTGTGCATCCTTATTCCTGCACTGTGAACAAACCCGAGTTTATGCCTCTTCCCAGACTTATAAATAGCAGCTGCTATATATATATGTGTGTCTATCTGTATACAAACTGTGTATCTCCCATTAGTATTTCAGCATCCAGGGCACCATTGCAGGTACAAAGCTCCATCCATTCCCACCAAAATCTCTTCAAAATGTGAATGCCGTGCATACTTCAGACCGATGGAGAAAAAAGGCAATTCAGATAACCATGAATTTCCAATAGTTTGTGCCAAAAGATACAATGACAGGATGGCCACCATGACTGTAGGGGGGGAAAAAAAATGTGACCTTTTTCTGCTCAGCATTCTGCAAACCATTCAGATCTTGTAAAATGTTACATCAAAACACAACATAGAGATATGTGTTTAGGAATACTTTCTTCCAGATATTGGACTGCAACACTACAAAATCTGTCTGCCTGCTTATGCCAAAAGATTGATGTGATTTTTACAGCAATATTATCCATTTTCAGACTTGGAACACAAAACACAAAAACATATTTCATTATCAAAATGTCTAACAGAAAACTGCAAATTAAGTATCTTTAAAAGTGCTCAGTCAGGTAGTACAAAGGTGCTACGTTTGCAAAGGTTTCCACATAGACATTTTAATTGCATTAAATTGTGACTGAGAAATGAGGCTGGTCCTGCAGTGCATATATTATGTAAATATAAACCATTTAAATATAAAATTATAAAAAATAATGGAAATAAAGCAAATTTTTATTTTGCACCTAGGAGTGGTTCCTTTTTCAACTATGTAATAAAAGATTCATTTAAAAATTTAAAAATAACAAAACCACTTTGGAAACAAGTAAAAAAAGTGTAAGGAACAATTTAACACCCTCTGGAAGAAGAAACCAGGCCATACACTAAAGATAAGTAAGTGAAGAGATACTGTCTTAGCAAAGATGAAAATAAGCATATGCTGAAATATTTCCTGGAACAGGGTCTGGAGGCCCTAACACATCTCTGCTTGCAATTCTGATATTTTTAAAGTCATTTCTGAATAAAATCTGCCTTGATATCTCAAGAAAAAAGGAAAGGAAAAAAAAAAAGAAGCAAATGTCAGTTACTGTGAATGCAAAAAAGCAACTAATAGCAATACATTCAGAGTGTAATTTAATGGACAATAATTAGTTTCTATTGATATGCATTTTTTAATAAAAGCTGTAGTAGTTGTTTGTTGAAAGAGAAATATTTTATGCTTTGTATCTGAAATCCATTTCCTGCCAATGCATTTTCTCTCTGTAATATTGCAGGAGATGTTCTGTGAAACACCTTCTCTCTTTAAACCTTGATAAAATTCTTGACTATGTCAAATGTAATAAGTTTTAGACAAATGACTGTCATCTCCTTGAGCTGGAGAGTTTGAAGAGAGCAGAGCAAGTGTGTTTATTTGCGTTAAACACATGCATCAGTGTTGTGTGTGTGAGGAGCTCTGGTACAGCTATTTTACAGCCAGTGTGAAGAGATTTTTTTCTATGTCATGCTAAAAGACTGTAAACCTTGGTGATGTCTGTCTTATGCAATTTAACTCATTCTAATTGTTCTACAAAGAGTTCTTTTGACTTAGTAACTTCTTCAAGCCACTCTTTTCAAAAGACATATGGAAAACTCCACTCTCATGATTATTAATAATGTAGCTACTATGAGAAACTCTCAGAGTAGCAAGGAAAAAAAGCCCATAGAGACAGAACTTAATTTTATAGTGGTTGGTAGTGCTTAGTTTCATTTTCTTAAATGTTCCAGCCATTGAATAAAGAAATAATTTGAAAAGGAAATAGCATCTACAGTATTTGAACTTGCCTTTAGCATAAAATGTTTTAATGTTTTGAGTCTATCTTTGACAACTGAAACAGACTTTACTGAATACTGGTAAGAGTTCACTTTGTAATAGAAAAGTAGTCACTCCCTGTGATCACTGTGTCTTTTTAGTATGCAGCCCAGAGGATTCAGAAAAAGATTACATTTACAATAATTAACATATATGTAAATGGAGATCATGGCTATGAATGATAAATTTTCATAGCAATTTAAACCTTGTTCAAATTAATCAGCCATACAGACACTTGATTAATGAAAGGCAGCGTCACTTTAAAATGCAACATGTTAATACATATTACTGTTATCGCTGATCAAAGAATCTTTAAACATAAACCAATTAAAACAAAGTTCAATCTACATTTTTTACTGGTTTAATTCCTACAGAATTATAAGAGTATTATAAAAATTTACGTATTTTATTCTCCTTCATATCTATTTACTAAATTGACTGTAGTACAGAATCACACAAGTAATTCTGCTACTTCATTAATATGATTGGATGTGAAAACTACCAGATTAGTTTTTCAATCTAAGCATATACATAATGGCTGATTGCAAAGTGGGCAAAATGCATCCAATTTCATTCTTCATTTGTAAAACCAGTAACTTGCATCTCATCTCGCCTATTCTCAATTCAATCGTCAACAGACCAGTCACGCAGGAGCTTTGAGTGGCTGATAGCAAAGGAGCTGTTTGGGAAGACTGCCTTTGTGGCACCTTCCCAACATCACCTATTTTCTAGGAACAAGCAAGGCTAGAGAGCTTCATGGCAATGGTAGATTTTTGCAGAGGTCATCCAAGCATCTAAACAAGTTTTGCTAATTTCAATTCTTGTCTTACATAATGATGTGTACCTTGTCATGCAACTCTGCTTCATTTCACTGGAAAATTTTATGTGTATTTTTTCATAAATATATTTAGATAGTTGCAACTTCTTTATTGCTGCTAATGAAAAGGCTCACTAACTTCTAAGGTGTACAATGTTGCTCCCTTTAGCTCATGATCAGGGAAACCTAGTAAAAATATATAGCACGTTTTGAATTGTTGCCTTAATGAAGACTTACTGTGGTCATGAGAAGAGAATATATGTCAGGAGGAGATTTAAAATGATTACCTGACCTCTTTTATTCAAAATATGTCTTTAACACACATTACATATGAGAATTTGTTCGACCAAATACTAAGCTTTACTGTAAGTGGTAGTATCAGTACAAGAGACAGTAAAATCAAAGTAAAAATATGACTTTTACATAAGAAATAGAGATGACATAGAGTTGAATTTGAAAACATATCCAGTGGGGCATATATATAAAGTATCCTTGTCTTTATGGGAGCTCCCACACATGTGAGCACTACTCAGATTTCAATATTAGGAACCAAAAATGCAACAAAATCAGTTCACTAACCACAGGGAGTATAATAATTGACCTGTTCCCACCCCCTGTGGTAAAATGAGCTTCTGGTGCTAAATACAGTCCTTGGGAGAAGAAATACCTGTTAATGTTTTCCAGACACAACAATATGATAATAAAATAGTGCATTCCTGCAGACAAGCTTGAAGAGATGCAGCCCACATTAGCCCATAGTAATATGCAGTGTGAAGAGTCCCAAAGGAGTTACATTTCTCTTACACATGTACATTTTGCCAGAAATCTGCCAAAAAATCCATGAGTCTGTGGGAGCGCTTCAAACCAGTTGGTGGACTTCTAACCCCTCTCACTAATCTTATGTAGCCATTTGACTTGGAAAGGAGCACTTGGCTAGCAACTGGGTTGGGTTATCTTACACTTGGGGTTTAGGTCAAATATCTATGTTCTTGGAACCTACAACCTGATTTTGTATAAACTTTTCCCCCCTCACAAGTTCCAACAGAGGCTGATGAAGGAGAAATTGTTTGTTTGTTTGTGGGCATTGGGACAAGAAGCCGAATTTTTGTTTTATTCACAGCACAAAGTATGCTCAGCTTTTAAGGAAGTGTGTATTTGTTGGCTTGTAATTTTCAAGCATGTGTGTTAGCAGGAAGCAGAAGTGGAGACACAGCCATAGTTAACAAAGAGGGATCCATCAACTTGAATTTTTTCTTTTCTACCAGATTGCAATTTGCTCACTAATTGGGGAGTGGTAGTTCTTGGCAGCTGGAAAACAGAGCTACAACCTGGCATCAATCTTCTTTTGATGGAAGTCAGTGGTGGCTATGGGCTATTTTGACACTTGACTACCTGTCACCCAACATTGGTATCCAGCCTTACTAACCCCTGCCATAGCTGCAGCTACTTTCAGTCAAGGAGATTTTGAAGCAGAAATATTGACAAGTCATACAAGACCGGCCTAAGCCATGAAATGATGGCATTGACAACATCCTGTTTGAGTGCTAGAAACATACATTTTTAATATCTCCTTAAGAGTGAAATATAAGCTCCAGAAATTGTTTTCGACAAATTTGGGAATATGTGTTGATATCTCAGGATCAATTTTTAGTGGGCATAGAAAGGTAAGGTCATTGGTCAAGCAGATAGATTTCCCCTGTACACGTACTTTTGAAAGACAGCAGGAGATTTCTCAACCCTGTTTTATCATTCCTTTTCTTAAGCTGAGGAAGAAATTTGAAACTCAGCTCTTACCACTGCATTTTTATACCCAAATACCAAAAAATTGGACATGTATTTTCCCAGCTGGCTTCTTATTGCATTAGACAATGCTGTGCTACCATGTTCAATTGAATACTGATAGTTTTTACTGCATTTATATTTGCCAGTTTTGTGAACATTTGGTGATGTTACTCTCCAGGTGTTGAGTTCTGCTACATGAAGACCCAAATTCAGTATCTCTCTATTAAAGTTCAATCTTTACAATAAACTTTAAAGGACGTTTTCATTAGATTTCAGGGGGAAATCACATGAGTAAAGAGAGATACAAATTTAATAGACATAAGCCTTGTTTCTCACAAGCTGAAACTGTAAATACACTGGTTGCTAACTGGATTCTGCCAGAAGGAAAACACATTCTGCTTTCAAAACATCTACATAAGGAAAAACCAGCTACACAAGCTACTTAGCTTGGGGACATCACTGGCTGTGCAAAACAGGTCCCTCTCATTCAATTTTCTCCAGCTTTGCTTGAATTAATTTTATCCTCCAAAAGGGCTAAGATTGAGGCTGAAAGAGAGTTATACAATGTGAGTAGTATTAATTTTGAGTGCTGAATGAAACACATACTTAAAGTCCTGTGTTACATCACAACCCCTGAACTCTTAAAAAAAAGTGTTCTAAGGGCATAAAAATAAACCCACTCATTCTCTGCGAAAAACAGTGCAAGCCATTAAAGTAACCAGTGAATGTCACCCACAGACAAAGGTACCCTGGCATGCCAACATGAGTGCACAGGTCCAGCTATGGGAACTGGCTCTTCACCTCAGCCTTCTGGAGGGGGTTCTCCACCTTGGTGGTCAGTGTGCTAGCAAGGAATTCTCCCACCCTCCACAAAGCTGGCTCCAGGAGCGGATGGTGTTTGCATGAGGGACACTTCCCTCATCAATCTCTAATCTCCCTTGCAAGAAGTTTGGAATCAAACATAAAACCAACAGACATTATTCTGCCTGCAGCAGGAATGTAGAGATCAAACAGATTTGTTGAAATGTATTTAAGAATTGTGGTAAGATATTTTAGAACATTGTAGCACACATGTGTTAGCACAAACCCAGCCAATTAGGGTAAAACATTCTGGATATTTTATTCCTGTTAACCCAAACATCAACAAGAAATCTCTTCTAGGTTACTGCTAAGATGTCAGTGTTCTAGATTTCCATTTTCAGTGCTGAATGAAAAAAATTAATTTTGTCTAAAAATTTAGAATAACTCTGACTAATGTAGATTAAAATTGGGAAAATTGCAGTTGAAAATATTATAAAAATTTGTTTGCTATAAAATATGTTAGTGGGAAATTAATATAAATCTATCTCTTTTTTCTGACTTTGTAAAAAAACCCAGTAATCTAAATGTTAAAGTCTTAAACTGTGGCTTTTATATTTAAGATAAAAATCTTGAATTTAGTAAAAGTTAAATTCAGCTAGGTATAGAGACTCCAATTAATTTTTCTGAATATTATTCATAAGTGAAAGGATCTCTTGGAGCCCTAGCAATCCTAGACAAATTTTCCTGTTCCAAAACTTTCCTAAGAGCCACACATTCAAATCTATCCTTTCTTTCATTGACCCACAGAATTGCTGTGATAACTTTATTCATTTAAGATCCTGATGTATTTGCCTGTGGTTGTGTATTTATGACTATGACGTTGAAAGCAGAACAGCAGCATGTGCATCAGCCTCCCTACCCCTGGCACCTGGGGAGGACTGCAGGGTTTTCCCCAGGCTCTCCCAGCAGCCCCAGCCAAGGCAGGGCAGCCCAAGGACCATGGGACCAGTGAAGCTGAGGCCAGAAATGGTGTTACAGACAAGTGGCAGTAGAAAAAAAATCTTCCAGGTTTGTTAGCTAGGGTATTTTACAAAGGAGGCTGACCCAGAAGTAAGGACAGCAATGAGCTCCTTAGGAGTGCCAAGACAGGGGGAGCAAGGGGAGTTCTGTACACCAGATAGGGAGCCAGAGAGAGGTACACATTCACAACACAATCATATTAGTTTAGGATCAGGATTAAGTTTTTGATTCCAACAGAAAGGTTGGGGGATTATTAAAAATGCTGTTTAATTGCTGTGACTACCTTCCCTGTTAGTGTTAAACCTCGTGTTTCTCATTCATTATGGAACAAAAGACCAAGCATTTAAAATACTCCTTTGTCACCAAGACCTGTAAGATAAACTGCTGCCCTACTCCTTTCCTATTAGGGCAAAAGAAAATAAAATATTCTCATCCAATTATACTGGAAAGATGATCTTTTTGAAATTATACGAGCTAAGATTTGGGAGCATCTATGTTCAATATTCTGTTTTCTTTGCCAGAATATATTTTTTTTAAAGTCTGCACCATCAGGAAGTGTAAAATCCATGGTTCCCATGTGCCAGCCTTTCACCAGTTTCTCCCTACACTTGCACCTATATACCTGAGGAAGAGGCTGGGATTTCTGGTATCATGTTACCCCAGCCTCCACCAAGAGGCTCTTACTGTTGCTAGTGGAACTGCAAAGTGTCAGAAATTGCAAAAAGAGGTGGCTTGTTATTTTTTGTTTGTTTGTTTGTTTTGAGGAAGAAAGGAAAAAAAACTAACAAAAATCCACCACAAAACTTACTCCAGGCAAATCTTTAGTTATTCTTACAATGTATAACAGGGCCCAGTCTGAACTCATATCTCAATAGATTACAATCCACATCATCTCACATTTGGCAAAAGTGCCAATTCCTCAGAGCTACAAAGAACAATATATAAACTTAAGTCCATACTCACCTCAATCAGTCTGTGTCTGCGCATTCTGTGGGGGATTTAGAGGATGCACAGGTCATTGTATCAGAGAATTGAAGAGACATATTACAGTACATTATGCTGGGCTTCACCTGGACTGGACACACATGAAAGAGAATTCAGCTGCCACAGCTCCCTTTGTATCTCTGTTTTTCAAATTCTGAAAACAAGCTGAAAAGGAGAAAAGGAACTCAACTTTTTTAAACCCACAAAAACTACTGAATAAAGATATAATCACAAGTTTGAATGAAGGTAAACAATGTTATCATCAAATTACAGGCAGTTTTAAACGAAATATTCTAAACGTGATATTTCTATGTTCATGGAAAATTTGTTTCCCTCTACATTAATTGCATTACACAGATTTAATGGAATGCCTAGTTAAATTGTTAGAAGAATAGGTAATATCCATATAAAAAGAAAAGAATAAAATATGGCACCTGGCAAGGTTTTAAGTTAAAAGCTTACTGTTACTTATTTTGTATTGAATTTGTATAAATGACTCAAGAAGATGTAAAATACAAGTGAGAAAAAAAAATCCTATAACAAAGGAAAAATTATAGAGTAGGATTTACCAGCCACTCAGGTTTGCATTTCAACAAAACAGCCTGTACCTTGGATTTGTTGGAACAGGTTTTGAATCTAGGAATAATATTTGCACTAGATGTATATTAGATCCAATACTGTACTAAAAGTCACCTTATTCTTCCACAGGTTTAGACAAAGCTGATTCTTCCACACCAGACCATTTCCCTTTGTGGGCACATACATGCCTCAGTCAAAATTCACTCAACTTCAACATATAGTCCCAGGACTGGAGGGTGATTCTGGGAAGCACTGAGAGCCATCAGCCCAAATTACTTCTATAAGAATTGCAGACAAAAGGCTCCTCATGCACTCAGGGAGCAGAGAAAAGATGAAGTTCTCCATAGTAAACTCCAGCTTATTATAAGTATGAAAATGTCTACAGATAAATTTCTGAAAGCAATTTGATGCTTTCTCTCTGAATTTAAAATGTCTCTTTCTTCAGGCAAGCTGATCATGTGGATGAGTCATGTGCCTTTTCATAGATATAAACAAACTATTTCAATTTTCATTTTTTCAAGGTGATAAACTGGAAAGCTGGTGGGTTTAGCTGGAATGCCATAAGTATATTCATGAAGGTAAAGAGCCAGATCCAGTCGTTGAAGAAATTTGTGTGAGAAGGTGAGCAGCCATAGGGGAAGAGCTCAGTAAATCCTGGTTTAAATCTTTCATCTCTTTAATTTACTAGCTCAAGAGAAAAGGAATCACTCCTAAACATATATTTAACAGCTGGTAATTACAACAGAGTAAGCTTGGATTCACAGGACTTTGTTCACTAGTGACTGGAGCTACACCATTAGCCACATGGTGAAAGGGTTTTCACCAGCCAGCAGTAGCTGCAGCAAAGGCTATTCACTTCACCTATTTTCTGTAAAAGACCTCACCAGCCTTAATATGATTAATATTTTTTTAAAATTTTACTTACTACCTTGTTGTCTTCCCCAACACAGCTTAGCTTGTCTT